>NC_057799.1:378086951-378242821 GCF_018294505.1 Triticum aestivum | reverse complement strand
TGAGTGGTGAGCAACCCTCCCACTCGGGGCTTAGCTGCAGTCCAGTACTCGCCTAAGTTTGAGAAATCCTACCGAGTGGTGAGCAACCCTCCCACTTGGGGGCTTAGCTGCAGTCCAGTACTCGCCTAAGTTTGAAAAATCCTACCGAGTGGTGAGCAACCCTCCCACTCGGGGGCTTAGCTGCAGTCCAGTACTCACCTAAGTTTGAAAAATCCTACCGAGTGGTGGGCAACCCTCCCACTCGGGGGCTTAGCTATAGTCCAGTACTCACCTAAGTTCGAAACACGCCGATATCCGCAAGGACGACGAGGTGCAGGTTGACTGCAACCTTCTCCTTCGGAGCTGCTTCACAAGTACAATGTGCGCTCCACCACTATCCGCAAGGACGGCGAGGTGCAGGTCGACTGCAACCTTCTCCTTTGGAGCTGCGCCACAAGAACAATGTGCGCTCCATCCCTATCCGCAAGGACGACGAGGTACAGGTCGACTGTAACCTTCTCCTTCGGAGCTGCGCCACAAGTACAGCGTCTGCTCCCTCCCTATCCACAAGGACGACGAGATACAGGTCGACTGTAACCTTCTCCTTCGGAGCTGCACCACAAGTACAATGTGTGCTCCCTCCCTACCTGCAAAGACGACGTGGTGCAGGTCGACTGCAATCCTCTCCTCGGAGTTGCGCCATAAGTACAATAGCTGCATCTCAAGTACAAAGATTATTCCAATTGAAGAGCAAATTCCACTCGAAGGCAAACACAAGCATATTCAGAGATAAACCAAGTTCTGATAAATCCTAAAGTTCCGGACGACAGCTCAAAAGTATTCGAGCATCGAGCCCGAAGAAGTTTAACGATTACACAATCACTCGGCATTCCGAGGCAAATAAAGGTGGAGCCTAATGTTTCTCGGTCAGGCGTCAGGAGAAGGACTGGCTGGGTCGCAGAAACTGTCAAGGTCTATGCTGTCTGCAATGCGAGTGTCGGCGTCAAGGAAAGTGTCCATGAAGGATTGGAAGGTGTGCCTCTTTGTGTTAGCAACCTTGAGCTCCGCCAGCTTGTCTTCTTTGACGTCTTTGCAGTGCACTCGGACCAAGGACAACGCGACATCAGCGCCACAGCGAGCAGACACTTCTTCCATTCTTGCACTCGGTCAGGTATTTGATTCCATCGAGCCATTAGAGACTCGAGGTCTTGAGACAGTTCCGCCTGAGGCCAGTGTTCAGTATCAACCCGAGTCATCGCTGCCTTCAGGCGGGCAAGATAAGCAACCACGCTGTCCATGCGAGATACCAGCCGCAGCACATTCATCGCAACATCATCCTTGACTGGACAATTTATGGGATCGAGACCCGTCTCGACCCGCCCAGTTTCCGCTTCAAAGTCTTGGCAAAGCTCTGCACAGTTGAGTAAATGGTGAGTCGACGATGTGATCAGGCTTGACAGTCGACCGCAATAAGTCAGTCAATCATCGGTACCTTCAAGTTTTAGGAACATCTTTGTAGCAAGCTGGCCCAGATAAGACTCCAACTCGCCCTTCTTGGCCTTGAGGCTCCCAAGCTCGTCAGTCAGCTTGTCCTTGTCTTTCTTCAATCGCTCGACCTCCCGATTGGCGTCAGAAACAACAGTCTTCAGTTTGGAGTTCTCTTCTTCTAACTTGCCGACTGAAGCAAGCTTCTTGTCAGCAAGCGCCGTTTTCTCTCGCGCTTCCTTCTGTGCAGCAGCAAGATCCAGATCCTTCTTCTCCAAAGCCTGCTTCATTTTCTCTAAAGAAATAACATTCTTCAGACGGGCTTGGAGTTGACGGTTTTCACTACATACATCTGCTCGAGTGGAATCACTCGGTCCAAAAAATGGAAAGGAAAAGTGCCAGCAGTGAGATAGACAGTTGACAATTGGTTACCTCCCATGGCAGCTACTTCATCACGAGCAGTCTTGAGATTCTTCTTGGCCAATTCCAGATCAAGGTTGAGGCTGATTTGCTGCTTGTTCATTGTAGAAAGCTGAGCCCCTAGATCACAAGAGTTCTGCAGTATAAGCCATATCAGTTGACTGAGATAAAAAGACATCACAGTGATAGCTATTCTAAGACTACCACTGAATCAAACATTCAACGGCAGTCTCGGGGACTACACCCAGTGGGTGCACTTAGCGTGCCCCCACTGGTTTGAATAAACACTCGACATGGCCTGCCCAGCGCAAGAGTAAAAAAAAGCAGTTCTCAGACCATAGTCGACTGCCCGCAGTCAACCACGGTCTCGGGGACTAGACCCAGTGGGTGCACTTAGCGTGCCCCCACTGGTTCTGGTTTCATTCGACCTGGTCCGTCCAGACCGAGTGACAAAATTCAGATTCTCAGACCACAGTCGACTGCCCGCAGTCAACTATGGTCTCAGGGACTACACCCAGTGGGTGCATTAAGAGTGCCCCCACTATTTCAAAGATTCAATTCAAGACGACTCAAATTGACTCGTACAACTTCAAAACAGTCACACCCCAGTGGGTGATCGGATGACAAGTATGATCAATCAGGAATCAACTAACCTGGACATTGGTCTGCAGAGCTGCTCCGGCGTTAAAGGCCACCTGACTGGCCTCATGCACCACTTTCATTTGCCCCATCACAAGGTTCAACTGAAGAAGAGCTTCCTTGGTGGCAGCCGGTGGGTCATCCGGGGTTTGATATGCAGTGAAAAGCGATGATGGCAGAGCAGTCGGAGCAACCGCTGGGTCTGATGCGTGGAGTTGTATTGGCGCAGCAGAAGTTTGAGCAGCTGATCGTGATGGGCAATCAGTCGACAGCGGGATAGCGAAAGTGACATTGGTACGGGCCGGATCTGTCGATCGCTCGACTGCCGTCCCAGGCATCTCAGTCGACTGAGGAACCTGGGCCTCAGGCACTTTCCCGCTCAGTTCCTTGTCCCTCCTCCTCCTTCCCCTCAGCGGTACTTCTTCTTCATCGTCCGGGAGCACAACAATGTCCCGTGGTGTTGCAACAAACAGAGAAAGTCAAAGAGATAGCTGACAAACAATCCAGTCGCCCAAATAAATTCGAGTCGGGCAGACTTACTGGCTTTGGAGGTAGCTGCATCGTCGGTTTCCTCGTCATCTGGGGTCTTGTCGATATCCATATCAGTCGCAGCCGAGGCCGGGCTGTAAAGGTTCATCATCCACTCGGTCAGTACAAGAGAATCGGTCAGAACAAGAAAATACGGGGAGAACATTTACCCAGAAGCAACAGGAACGTCCATCTTGATTCTAGGCAAGGTCTTCCGAGCCTTCGAAGGATTGATCTTGGGCTGCTTGGTGACCTTCTCAGCCAATTCTGGAGTCGAAGACCGAGTGCGCTTTTGGGATGGAGCGCTTGAGGCCACAACCTTGCTGCGCCTGCCCGCGGGATCATGGTGCTGCTTGGATCGACGTTCGAAACGAGGTGGTGACTTGGCTACCTCCTCGTTGTCTGACTCATCGCTCTCATCTTCATCATCATCGGCTGGTGAATCCCACTTGCCGCTCTCCTCCGCGCTGTCCTCGCCTTCATGGTCCTGCTCCAGAACTTGTTCGCCATTGGGCATTGAGTACATCTCTGTATAAATCTACAAAACGAGGAGCCGAGTGGAAATCAGACGGATCAACAAAGAGTCAGAAAACACATCCAAATTCAATTAGATGTAGTGGCCAAACCTTGTCTGGCTGGTTGCTATCGCTGAAAGGTTTGACTCTCCTGGCGCCCCTGGGGTTGTCCTTGTTCCCGGTGATGCCCCTCAGCCACTCGGCCACTGTTTTGGCCGACACCTCCTCCGGATGAACCCGAGCGGTATCACCAGCCCCGAAGTACATCCACATGGAGTGGTCACGAGCTTGGAGTGGTTGAATGCACCGACTGAGGAACACCTCCAGCAGATCCATGCCGGTGACACCTTGGTTGATCAGTTGAACTACTCTCTCGACCAGCATGCCCGTCTCCGCCTTCTCCGCGGCGGTCACTTTCAACGAAGATGGAGTTTGAACACGATCAAAAGATAACGGGGGGAGTCCAGTCGACTAGCATGGGGTCACGATATCCTGGCAATAGAACCAGGTCGACTGCCAGCCCCTGACCGACTCAGGAAGAGTCATCAAAGGGAAGGAACTCCTCTTCCTCTTCTACATACCCAGACCCCCACACATCTAGATAACATGGGTTTTCTCGTCGTTCGAGTTCGCTTTCTTCACTGTTTGGGAGCGGATGGTGAAAATGTGCTTGAAAAAACCCTAGTGCGGTCGACACCCTAGAAAATTCTCGCACATGGACACGAATGCGACAAGGTATGTGATGGTGTTGGGAGTGAAATGATGGAGTTGAGCCCCGAAGAAATTCAAGAAACCTCGAAAGAAGGGGTGTGGAGGAAGCGAGAAGCCGCAGTCGACATGAGTGGCGAGCAGAACACACTCACCCGGTCGCGGCTGTGGCTCCGTTTCCCCCTCCGGCAGCCGCGCGGACTCATGGACGATCAGCCCTAACTCGGCCATATCGTCCAAGTCTTCCTGCTGAAGTGACGATCGGATCCAATCTCCCTGGATCCAACCCGGCAGCAGCCCCGAGCGCGATGAAGATCCCCGATTCGTCTTCTTGCTTTTCGCCGCCCCCGTCACCTTCTTCGCGCGTTCCAACGCCGCCATTTTCTCCTTCCCCATGGCGGCGGAGCAGAGGCGTTGAGAGTGGAGAGACCGGATGGGGTGAAGGAGCAAGAGGAAGAAGAAGGAGAATAGGCACGCACAGTGCGGACGCCTCGGCCTTGCCGCTTTTAAAGGCCCACTTCCGAGTGGCTGACGCGTGGGTCTGGGCGATCCTGTCAAATCCCTCAACAGTCGCACACGGGATACGTGGCGAAAAAGGTGGCGTGGAAATCGAAACGTCATATTTATCCACTCCGCTTACCACGGCACGCTCCGCCTGGCGCGCTTCCACCAAAATTTTGAATCCCGCGAAATCCGGGATCCTCTGCAACCGATCACGCCAAAGATTTCGTGTCAAAGACAACACTCGATGGGTGACGTTATAAAAACCAATCGGCAATTTCTGAATCGATCAAGGCGACTGAAACGAAGCCGAAGTTCCAACACTGGCCTCCGTTCAGAGATGAATTCTTGAGAAAGGCAAGAGTCAAAGCAAGATCAACTTCAACCTTCTTTTCACTCGGACCTCAATCCATTCGGGGGCTAATGATGAGGACATAGACCTGGGGTAGGGTAATAGGCCTGACCTATACGTCCTACCTAAGGTCCTTGTCTTAGAAGCAAAGAAGTTCAAGAGTAAATAGGGAGGGCCCAACAAAGGTGTCGAGTGCAATCCACTCGACCTACCATTCACTCGGAGATCCCTCCTTCTTTAGGTCACTCGACCACTCAACCATTCGACCATGTAAAAGACCACTCGACGTACAGAAGACCTAAAGCCACTCCGCGCAACAACGGTCGGGCATTTACCCTCAGACTTAATAGTCATTTATAGCACTTTACTACGGATATTACCTGTAACGCTCCTTCTTTATGAACATTGAACCCTGTATAACGGAGGGGAGCTGGGGTCCTGGCGCATTCTATATAAGCCACCCCTCCTCTGGGACAAGGGTTCGCACCCCCTGTAACACACACGCATATAATCCAGTCGACCGCCTCTGGGCTCCGAGACGTAGGGCTGTTACTTCCTCCGAGAAGGGCCTGAACTCATAAAACTCGTGCGTACAGCTTCTCCATAGCTAGGATTTTGCCTCTACATCCCTACCCCCCATTCTACTTTCAGACTTAGAACCACGACAAGAGGCAACACCACGGGGTCCTGTTCATCCACCCCCACCGGGAACTGTTCATCCAAACCCCCCAGCAATGCTCACTATTCATCCAGAGGCAGCATCGATCGGCTTCATTTAGCAGCAGTAGCAAAGGAATCGCTCGATCGGGTTCAGTTAACAGCAATCGATCGATCGCTCGGGTTCAGTAACGTGTAGCCTGCAGTGCAATCGCTCGGGTTCAGTAAGAGCCCAATGCCTCGCACCCACGCGCGTGCGTGTACGAGAGAAACGCGCATCGCTCAGCCCCAACCACCCACTGTAACCGGGAACACCCCGATATTTTCCTCGCCCTTGCTTCTACCATGGTTTTTTCCGTCATGGATGACCCGAAGAATGTCATGCAGCTGCATTTCCGGCCTGCCCAGGACGAAAAGCCTATTTTCTGTCATGATTTTTTGTCATAGAAGTAGGACCCCACCACATCTATGATGATACCGGGTTTTGTCACAATTATCGTCATAGAAGTGTCATAAGTATGATAGAAAAAAATTCGTTCGGCCCAAAATGTCACGGATGTGTCTTTTTTTGTAGTGATGACTCATGTTCGACCTTTCGGTCTCCAGTGTTCCGAGACCATGTCTGTACATGCTAGGCTCATCAAGTTTAACCCAAGTATTCTGCATGTGCAAAACTGTCTTACACCTGTTGTATGTGAACGTAGAGTCTATCACACCCGATCATCACGAGGTGCTTCGAAACGATGAACTTTGGCAATGATGCAAACTTGGGGAGAACACGTTTACCCTTAAATTTAGTGAAGGGATCATCTGATAATGCTACCGCCGTTCTAAGCAAAATAAGATGCATAAAAGATAAACATCACATGCAATCAAAATATGTGACATGATATGGCCATCATCATCTGGTGCTTTTGATCTCCATCTCCAAAGCATCATCATGATCTCCATCTTCACCAGCTCGACACCTTGATCTCCATCATTGCGTCGGGGTCGTCTCGCCAGCTATTGCTTCTACAACTATTGCTAACGCATAGCAATAAAGTAAAGCAATTACATGGCGTTTGCACTTCATATAATAAATAGACAACCCTAAGGCTCCTGCCGGTTGTCGATATTACAAAACACGATCATCTCATACATCAACATATATCACATCGCGTCTTGACCATATCACATCACAACATGCCCAGCAAAAACAAGTTTGACGTCCTTTACTTTGTTGTTGCAAGTTTTACGTGGCTACTACGAGCTTCTAGCAAGAACCGTTCTTACCTACGCAAAAACCACAATGGTGATTCATCAAGTATGTTGTTTTAACCTTCTTCAAGGACCGGCCGTAGTCAAATTCGATTCAACTAAAGTAGAAGAAACAGACACCCGCCAACCACCTTTATGTAAAACTAGTTGCATGTGAGTCGGTGGAACCGGTCTCATGTGCGTGGATATGTAAGGTTGGTCCGAGCCGCTTCATCCCACAATACCGCCGAATCAAAATAAGACATTGGTGGTAAGTAGTATGATTGTCACCGCCCATAACTGTTTGTGTTCTACTCTTCCATATCATCTACGCATAGACCTGGCTCGGATGCCACTGTTGGGAAACGTTGCATGGCAAACAAACAAAAATCTACGCACACGCAAGATCTATCCATGGAGATGCATAGCAACGAGGGGGAGAGTGTGTCTACGTACCCTCGTAGACCGTAAGTGGAAGTGTATGACAACGTGGTTGATGTAGTCAAACTTCTTCACGATCCAACCACACGAGTACCAAACGTACCGCACCTCTGCGTTCAACACACGTTCAGCTTGGTGACGTCCACGCCTTCTTGATCCAGCAAGACAACGAGGTAGTGGATGAGTTCTAGCAGCACGACAGCATGGTGACGGTGATGGTGAAGTTATCTCCGCAGGGCTTCGCCTAAGCACTACGAAAATATGACCGGGGGTGTAAACGGTGGAGGGGGGCACCGCATAGGGCTAAGCAATTGTTCTGGTTGTGCTAGGCGCCCCCCTCCCATGTATATATAGGTGGGGTGGAGGGAGCAGCCAGGGGGCGCCCCCAAGTAGGCCGAATCCTACTTGGGGTCCTCCCCCAAGTGGTGCCTCCTTCCTTATTTGGAGTGCGGGAAGAAGGAAGGAGGAGGTGGCGCCCCGCTTTCCTTTCTCTCCTGAGGAGGGAAAGGTAGGAGGGACCACCCCCTCCCCTTTTCCTTCCCCTAGTGCCGGCCAGCGAAGGGAGGGGTGCGCCAGCCCGTTAGTGGGCTGGTTTGTCCCCTCCTTTGGCCCATCAGGCCCATACACTTGCCGGGGGTGCCCGGAACCCCTTCCGGTGACCCGATGAGTACCCGGTGCACTCCGAAACTATTCCGGTGCCCGAATACCACTGTTATGATATAAAATGATGCTAGAAAAAGTGATTTAAATTATCATTCATCAAACTTGTGCACTTGCTAGCATTCCACATAAAAAAATCGTTTTTATCATTTACCTACTCGAGGACGAGCAGGAATTAAGCTTGGGGATGCTTGATACATCTCCAACGTATCTATAATTTTTTATTGTTCCATGCTATTATATTATTCATCTTGGATGTTTTATATGCATTTATATGCTATTTTATATGATTTTTGGGACTAACCTATTAACCCAGAGCCCAGTGCCAGTTTTTGTTTTTTCCTTGTTTTTGAGTTTCGCAGAAAAGGAATATCAAACGGAGTCCAATTGAGCTGAAAACTTACGGTGATTTTTTATGGACCAGAAGAAGCCCCCGAAGCAAAAGAGTTGTGCCAGAAGAGCCACGAGGCCTCCGCAAGGGTGGAGGGCGCGCCCTACCCCCACCCCCTAGGCGCGCCCTTCATCCTTGTGGGTTCCTCGTGGACCCCCCTGACTTGTTCTCGACGCCAAAAATTACTATAAATACAGAAACCCCCGAAAAGAAACCTATATCGGGAGTTCCGCCGCCGCAAGCCTCTATAGCCATGAAAAACCAATCGGGAGCCCGTTCTGACACCCTGCCGGAGGGGGAAACCATCATCGGTGGGCATCTTCATCATCCCGGCGCTCTCCATGATGAGGAGGGAGTAGTTCACCCTCGGGGCTGAGGGTATGTACCAGTAGCTATGTGTTTGATCTCTCTCTCTCCCCCTTGTGTTCTTGATTTGGCACGATCTTGATGTACCGCGAGCTTTTCTATTATAGTTCGATCTTATGATGTTTCTCCCCCTCTACCTTCTTGTAATGGATTGAGTTTTCCCTTTGTAGTTATCTTATCGGATTGAGTCTTTAAGGATTTGAGAACACTTGATGTATGTCTTGCATGTGCTTATCTGTGGTGACAATGGGATATTCACGTGATCCACTTGATGTATGTTTTCGTGATCAACTTGCGGGTTCTGTGACCTTGTGAACTTATGCATAGGGGTTGGCACACATTTTCGTCTTGACCCTCTGGTAGAAACTTTGGGGCACTCTTTGAAGTTCTTTGTGTTGGTTTGAATAGATGAATCTGAGATTGTGTGATGCATATCGTATAATCAAACCCGCGGATACTTGTGATGACATTTGGGTATCTAGGTGACATTAGGGTTTTGGTTGATGTGTATCTTAAGGTGTTATTTTAGTACGAAATCTAGGGCTATTTGTGACACTTACAGGTATAGCCCAATAGATCAATCAGAAAGAATAACTTTGAGGTGCTTTCGTACCCGACAATAATCTCTTCGTTTGTTCTCCGCTATTAGTGACTTTGGAGTGACTCTTTATTGCATGTTGAGGGATTGTTATATGATCTAATTATGTTATCATTGTTGAGAGAACTTGCACTAGTGAAAGTATGAACCCTAGGCCTTGTTTCCAAGCATTGCAATACCGTTTTCTCTCATTTTTGTTACTTGCTACCTTGCTGTTTTTATATTTTCAGATTACAAAAACCTATATCTACCATCCATATTGCACTTGTATCACCATCTCTTCGCCGAACTAGTGCACCTATACAATTTACCATTGCATTGGGTGTGTTGGGGACACAACAGACTCTTTGTTATTTGGTTGCAGGATTGTTTGAGAGAGACCATCTTCATCCTACACCTCCCACGGATTGATAAACCGTAGGTCATCCACTTGAGGGAAATTTGCTACTGTCCTACAAAAATCTACGCTTGGAGGCCCAACACTAGTCTACAAGAAGAAGGTTGCAAAGTAGACATTAGCGCTCATGTATTGTGTGGGGGTTGAAAAAGCTGAAGCGCGTTAAAAAGTATGAACCAATCGCTCAGCTTGTCATTGGGGTTGTGCATGATAAATATTTTGTGTTAAGAAGATGGAGCATGACAAGACTATATGATTTTGTAGGGATAGCGTTCTTTAGCATTGATATTTTGAAAAAGACATGATTGTTTGTTGGGATGCCTGAGTATTGATGTCTTTATGTCAAATTATAGACTATTGCTTTGAATCACTCATGTCTTAATATTCATGCCACGATTAGATTATATGATCAAGATTATGCTAGGTAGCATTCCACATCAAAATTTATTTTTTTACCATTTACCTACTCGAGGACGAGCGGGAATTAAGCTTGGGGATGCTGATACGTCTCCGTCATATCTATAATTTTTTATTGTTCCATGCCAATATTATACAACTTTTATACACTTTTGGCGACATTTTATATTATTTTTGGGACTAACCTATTGATCTAGTGCCCAGTGTCAGTTCCTATTTGTTGCATGTTTTTTGTTTCGCAGAATATCCATATCAAATGAAGTCCAAATGCAATAAAAATTTATGGAGAATTATTTTGGAATGTATGTGATTTTTGGGAGGTGGAATCAATGCAAACGGAGGCCCACGACCTCCACAAGACACCAGGGCACGGCCCAGCCCCCAGGCGCGTGGTGGTGGGCAGTGGCCACCTCGTAAGGCGGTTGCTGCCCTTCGTTTGCCGCAAGAAAGATAATATTCGAAAAAAAAAATTATGTTAAAATCTCAGCTCAATCGGAGTTACGGATCTCCAGATATTTAAGAAACGGTTTTCGGCCAGAAAACAAGAACGCGAAACAGAAGAGAACAGAGAGGTAGATCCAATCTAGGAGGGGCTCCTGCCCCTCCGCCGCCATGGAGGACATGGACCATAGGGGGAACTCTCCTCCCATCTAGGGGGTGTCCAAGGAAGAAGAAGGAGGAGGAGGGGGGGGGCTCTCTCTCCCTCTCTGTTGGTGGTGCCGGAGTGCCGCCGAGGCAAGGATCGTGATGACGATCTACATCAACAATCACGCTACTGTCAACACCAACTTTCTCCCCTCTATGCAGCGGTGTAACCTCTCTATTCCCGCTGCAATTCTCTGTTGGGGAACGTAGTAATTTCAAAAAAATTCCTATGCACACGCAAGATCATGGTGATGCATAGAAACGAGAGGGGAGAGTGTTGTCCACGTACCCTCGTAGACCGACAGCGGAAGCGTTATCACAACGCGGTTGATGTAGTCGTACGTCTTCACGATCCGACCGATCAAGTACCAAACGTACGGCACCTCCGAGTTCTACACACGTTCAGCTCGATGACGTCCCTCGAACTCCGATCCAGCCGAGTGTTGAGGGAGAGTTTCGTCAGCACGACGGCGTGGTGACGATGATGATGTTCCACCGACGCAGGGCTTCGCCTAAGCTCCGCAACGGTATTATCGAGGTGTAATATGGTGGAGGGGGGCACCGCACACGACTAAGAGATCTCAAGGATCAATTGTTGTGTCTCTGGGGTGCCCCCCTGCCCCCGTATATAAAGGAGCAAGGGGGAGGCGGCCGGCCAAGGGGAGAGGCGTGCCATAGGGGGGAGTCCTACTCCCACCGGGAGTAGGACTCCTCCTTTCCTTGTGGGAGTAGGAGAAGGGGGAAGGAGAATCAAGGAAGGGTGCGCCCCCCTTCCCTAGTCCAATTCGGACCAGACCATGGGGAGGGGTGCGGCCACCTTTTGAGGCCTTTCTCTCCTTTCCCGTATGGCCCATTAAGGCCCAATACGAATTCCCGTAACTCTCCGGTACTCCGAAAAATACCCGAATCACTCGGGACCTTTCCGAAGTCCGAATATAGTCATCCAATATATCGATCTTTACGTCTCGAACATTTCGAGACTCCTCGTCATATCACCGATCTCATCCGGGACTCCGAACTCCTTCGGTGCATCAAAACTCAATAAAACTGTCATCGTAACGTTAAGCGTGCGGACCCTACGGGTTCGAGAACTATGTAGTCATGACCGAGACACGTCTCCGGTCAATAACCAATAGCGGGACCTGGATGCCCATATTGGCTCCCACATATTCTACGAAGATCTTTATCGGTCAGACCGCATAACAACATACGTTGTTCCCTTTGTCACCGGTATGTTACTTGCCCGAGATTTGATCGTCGGTATCTCGATACCTAGTTCAATCTCGTTACCGGCAAGTCTCTTTACTCGTTCCGTAACACATCATCCCGCAACTAACTCATTAGTCACAATGCTTGCAAGGCTTATAGTGATGTGCATTACCGAGTGGGCCCACAGATACCTCTCCGACAATTGGAGTGACAAATCCTAATCTCGAAATACGCCAACCCAACAAGTACCTTTGGAGACACCTGTAGAGCACCTTTATAATCACCCATTTACGTTGTGACGTTTGGTAGCACACAAAGTGTTCCTCCGGTAAACGGGAGTTGCATAATCTCAGTCATAGGAACATGTATAAGTCATGAAGAAAGCAATAGCAGCATACTAAACGATCGAGTGCTAAGCTAACGGAATGGGTCAAGTCAATCACGCCATTCTCCTAATGAGGTGATCTCGTTAATCAAATGACAACTCATGTCTATGGCTAGGAAACATAACCATCTTTGATTAACGAGCAAGTCAAGTAGAGGCATACTAGTGATACTCTGTTTGTCTATGTATTCACACATGTATTATGTTTCCGGTTAATACAATTCTAGCATGAATAATAAACATTTATCATGATATAAGGAAATATATAATACTTTATTATTGCCTCTAGGGCATATTTCCTTCAGTCTCCCACTTGCACTAGAGTCAATAATCTAGTTCACATCGCCATGTGATTTAACATCAATAATTCACATCACCATATGATTAACACCCATAGTTCACATCTCTATGTGACCAACACTCAAAGGGTTTTACTAGAGTCAATAATCTAGTTCACATCGCTATGTGATTAACACCCAAAGAGTACTAAGGTGTGATCATGTTTTGATTGTGAGATAATTTTAGTCAACAGGTCTGTCACATTCAGATCCGTAAGTATTTTGCAAATTTCTATGTCTACAATACTCTACACGGAGCTACTCTAGCTAATTGCTCCCACTTTCAATATGTATCTAGACCGAGACTTAGAGTCATCTAGTTTTAGTGTCAAAACTTGCATCGATGTAACCCTTTACGAAAAACCTTTTGTCACTTCCATAATCGAGAAACATATCCTTATTCCACTAAGGATAATTTTGACCGCTGTCCAGTGATCTACTCCTAGATCACTATTGTACTCCCTTGCCAACATCAGTGTAGGGTATACAATAGATCTGGTACACAGCATGGCATACTTTATAGAACCTATGGCCAAGGCATAGGGAATGACTTTCATTCTCTTTCTATCTTCTGCCATGGTCGGGCTTTGAGTCTTACTCAATTTCACACCTTGTAACACAAGCAAGAACTCTTCCTTTGACTGTTCTATTTTGAACTACTTTAAAATCTTGTTAAGGTATGTACTCATTGAAAAAACTTATCAAGCGTCTTGATCTATCTCTATAGATCTTGATGCTCAATATGTAAGTAGCTTCACCGAGGTCTTTCTTTGAAAAAACTCCTTTCAAACACTCCTTTATGCTTTGCAGAATAATTCTACATTATTTCCGATCAACAATATGTCATTCACATATACTTATCAGAAATGTTGTAGTGCTCCCACTCACTTTCTTGTAAATACAGGCTTCACCGCAAGTCTGTATAACTCTATATCCTTTGATCAACTTATCAAAGTGTATATTCCAACTCCGAGATGCTTGCACCAGTCCATAGATGGATCGCTGGAGCTTGCATATTTTGTTAGCACTTTTAGGATTGACAAAATCTCCTGGTTGCATCATATACAACTCTTCTTTAATAAATCCATTAAGGAATGTAGTTTTGTTTATCCATTTGCCAGATTTCATAAAATGCGGCAATTGCTAACATGATTCAGACAGACTTTAAGCATAGATACGAGTGAGAAACTCTCTCATCGTAGTCAACACCTTGAACTTGTCGAAAACCTTTTGCGACAATTCTAGCTTTGTAGATAGTAACACTACTATCAGTGTCTGTCTTCCTCTTGAAGATCCATTAATCTCAATGGCTCGCCGATCATCAGGCAAGTCAACCAAAGTCCATACTTTGTTAGTCATACATGGATCTTATCTCAGATTTCATGGCTTCAAGCCATTTCCCGGAATCTGGGCTCATCATCGCTTCCTCATAGTTCGTAGGTTCGTCATGATCAAATAACATGACCTCCAGAACAGGATTACCGTACCACTCTGGTGCGGATCTTACTCTGGTTGACCTACGAGGTTCAGTAATAACTTGATCTGAAGTTCCATGATCATCATCATTAACTTCCTCACTAACTGGTGCAGGAGTCACAGGAACAGATTTCTGTGATGAACTACTTTCCAATAAGGGAGCAGGTACAGTTACCTCATCAAGTTCTACTTTCCTCCCACTCACTTCTTTCGAGAGAAACTCCTTCTCTAGAAAGGATCCATTTTTAGCAACGAATGTCTTGCCTTCGGATCTGTGATAGAAGGTGTACCCAACTGTCTCCTTTGGGTATCCTATGAAGACACATTTCTCCGATTTGGGTTTGAGCTTATCAGGATGAAACTTTTTCACATAAGCATCGCAACCCCAAAATTTTAAGAAACGACAACTTTGGTTTCTTGCTAAACCTCAGTTCATAAGGCGTCGTCTCAACGGATTTTGATGGTGCCCTATTTAACGTGAATGTAGCTGTCTCTAATGCATAACCCCAAAACGATAGTGGTAGATCGGTAAGATACATCATATATCGCACCATATCTAATAAAGCACAATTACGACGTTCGGACACACCATTACACCATGGTGTTCCAGGTGGCGTGAGTAGTGAAACTATTTCACATTGTTTTAACTGAAGGCTAAACTCGTAACTTAAATACTCTTCTCTACGATCAGATCGTAGAAACTTTATTTTTCTTGTTACAATGATTTTCTACTTCACTCTGAAATTATATGAACTTTTCAAATGTTTCAGACTTATGTTTCATTAAGTAGATATACCCATATCTGCTCAAATCATCTGTGAAGGTGAGAAAATAACGATATCCGCCACGAGCCTCAATATTCATTGGACCACATACATCTGTATGTATGACTTCCAACAAATCTGTTTCTCTCTCCATAGTTTCGGAGAACGGTGTTTTAGTCATCTTGCCCATGAGGCATGGTTCGCAAGCATCAAGTGATTCATAATCAATTGATTCCAAAATCCCATCAGTATGGAGTTTCTTCATGCGCTTTACACCAATATGACCTAAACGGCAGTGCCACAAATAAGTTGCACTATCATTATTAACTTTGCATCTTTTGGCTTCAATATTATGAATATGTGTATAACTACGATCGAGATCCAACAAACCATTTTCGTTGGTGTGTATGACCATAAAAGGTTTTATTCATGTAAACAGAACAACAATTGTTCTCTAACTTAAATGAATAACCGTATTGCAATAAACATGATCAAATCATATTCATGCTCAACGCAAACACCAAATAACACTTATTTAGTTTCAACACTAATCCCGAAAGTATAGGGAGTGTGCGATGATGATCATATCAATCTTGGAACTACTTCCAACACACATCGTCACCTCGCCTTTTACTAGTCTCTGTTTATTCTGCAACTCCCGTTTTCGAGTTACTACTCTTTAGCAACTGAACCAGTATCAAATACTGAGGGGTTGCTATAAACACTAGTAAAGTACACATCAATAACATGTATATCCAATATACCTTTGTTCACTTTGCCATCCTTCTTATCCACCAAATACTTGGGGCAGTTCCGCTTCCAGTGACCAGTCCCTTTGCAGTAGAAGCACTTAGTCTCAGGCTTAGGTACAGACTTGGGCTTCTTCACTTGAGTAGCAACTTGCTTGCCGTTCTTTTTGAAGTTCCCCTTCTTCCCTTTGCCCTTTTCTTGAAACTAGTGGTCTCGTCAACCATCAACACTTGAAGTGGTCTCGTCAACCATCAACACTTGATGTTTTTCTTGATTTCTACCTTCGTCGATTTCAGCATCACGAAGAGCTCGGGAATTACTTTCGTCATCCCTTGCATACTATAGTTCATCACGAAGTTCTACTAACTTGGTGATGGTGACTAGAGAATTCTGTCAATCACTATTTTATCTGGAAGATAAACTCCCACTTGATTCAAGCGATTGTAGTACCCAGACAATCTGAGCACATGCTCACTAGTTGAGCGATTCTCCTCCATCTTTTAGCTATAGAACTTGTTGGAGACTTCATATCTCTCAACTCGGGTATTTGCTTGAAATATTAACTTCAACTCCTGGAACATCTCATATGGTCCATGACGTTCAAAACGTCTTTGAAGTCCCGATTCTAAGCCGTTAAGCATGGTGCACTAAACTATCAAGTAGTCATCATATTGAGCTAGCCAAACGTTCATAACGTCTGCATCTGCTCCTGCAATAGGTCTGTCACCTAGCGGTGCATCAAGGACATAATTTTTCTATGCAGCAATGAGGATAATCCTCATATCACGGATCCAATCCGCATCTTTGCTACTAACATCTTTCAACATAATTTTTCTCTAGGAACATATCAAAAATAAACAGGGAAGCAACAACGCGAGCTATTGATCTACAACATAATTTGCAAAATACAATCAGGACTAAGTTCATGATAAAAACCACGGATTGATAAACCTTAGGTCATCCACTTGAGGGAAATTTGCTACTGTCCTACAAAAATCTACGCTTGGAGGCCCAACACTAGTCTACAAGAAGGTTGCGTAGTAGACATTAGCGCTCATGTATTGTGTGGGGGTTGAAAAAGCTGAAGCGCGTTAAAAAGTATGAACCAATCGCTCAGCTTGTCATTGGGGTTGTGCATGATAAATATTTTGTGTTAAGAAGATGGAGCATGACAAGACTATATGATTTTGTAGGGATAGCGTTCTTTAGCATTGATATTTTGAAAAAGACATGATTGTTTGTTGGGATGCCTGAGTATTGATGTCTTTATGTCAAATTATAGACTATTGCTTTGAATCACTCGTGTCTTAATATTCATGCCACGATTAGATTATATGATCAAGATTATGCTAGGTAGCATTCCACATCAAAATTTATTTTTTTACCATTTGCCTACTCGAGGACGAGCGGGAATTAAGCTTGGGGATGCTGATACGTCTCCGTCATATCTATAATTTTTTATTGTTCCATGCCAATATTATACAACTTTTATACACTTTTGGCGACATTTTATATTATTTTTTGGGACTAACCTATTGATCTAGTGCCCAGTGTCAGTTCCTATTTGTTGCATGTTTTTTGTTTCGCAGAATATCCATATCAAATGAAGTCCAAATGCAATAAACATTTATGGAGAATTATTTTGGAATGTATGTGATTTTTGGGAGGTGGAATCAATTCAAACGGAGGCCCACGACCTCCACAAGACACCAGGGCACGGCCCAGCCCCCAGGCGCGTGGTGGTGGGCAGTGGCCACCTCGTAAGGCGGTTGCTGCCCTTCTTTTGCCGCAAGAAAGATAATATTCGGAAAAAAAATTATGTTAAAATCTCAGCTCAATCGGAGTTACGGATCTCCAGATATTTAAGAAACGGTTTTCGGCCAGAAAACAAGAACGCGAAACAGAAGAGAACAGAGAGGTAGATCCAATCTAGGAGGGGCTCCTGCCCCTCCGCCGCCATGGAGGACATGGACCATGGGGGAACTCTCCTCCCATCTAGGGGATGTCCAAGGAAGAAGAAGGAGGAGGAGGAGGGGGGCTCTCTCTCCCTCTCTGCTGGTGGTGCCGGAGTGCCGCCGAGGCAAGGATCGTGATGACGATCTACATCAACAATCACGCTACTGTCAACACCAACTTTCTCCCCTCTATGCAGCGGTGTAACCTCTCTATTCCCGCTGCAATTCTCTGTTGGGGAACGTAGTAATTTCAAAAAAATTCCTATGCACACGCAAGATCATGGTGATGCATAGCAACGAGAGGGAAGAGTGTTGTCCACGTACCCTCGTAGACCGACAGCGGAAGCGTTATCACAACGCGGTTGATGTAGTCGTACGTCTTCACGATCCGACCGATCAAGTACCGAACGTATGGCACCTCCGAGTTCTACACACGTTCAGCTCGATGACGTCCCTCGAACTCCGATCCAGCCGAGTGTTGAGGGAGAGTTTCGTCAGCACGACGGCATGGTGACGATGATGATGTTCCACCGACGCAGGGCTTCGCCTAAGCTCCGCAACGGTATTATCGAGGTGTAATATGGTGGAGGGGGCACCGCACACGGCTAAGAGATCTCAAGGATCAATTGTTGTGTCTCTGGGGTGCCCCCTGCCCCCATATATAAAGGAGCAAGGGGGAGGCGGCCGGCCAAGGGGAGAGGCGCGCCATAGGGGGGAGTCCTACTCCCACCGGGAGTAGGACTCCTCCTTTCCTTGTGGGAGTAGGAGAAGGGAAGAGGGAAGGAGAAACAATGAAGGGTGCGCCCCCTTCCCTAGTCCAATTCGGACCAGACCATGGGGAGGGGTGCGGCCACCTTTTGAGGCCTTTCTCTCCTTTCCCGTATGGCCCATTAAGGCCCAATACGAATTCCCGTAACTCTCCGGTACTCCGAAAAATACCCGAATCACTCGGGACCTTTCCGAAGTCCGAATATAGTCGTCCAATATATCGATCTTTACGTCTCGACCATTTCGAGACTCCTCGTCATATCCCCGATATCATCCGGGACTCCGAACTCCTTCGGTGCATCAAAACTCAATAAAACTTTCATCGTAACGTTAAGCGTGCGGACCCTACGGGTTCGAGAACTATGTAGTCATGACCGAGACACGTCTCCGGTCAATAACCAATAGCGGGACCTGGATGCCCATATTGGCTCCCACATATTCTACGAAGATCTTTATCGGTCAGACCGCATAACAACATACGTTGTTCCCTTTGTCACCGGTATGTTACTTGCCCGAGATTTGATCGTCGGTATCTCGATACCTAGTTCAATCTCGTTACCGGCAAGTCTCTTTACTCGTTCCGTAACACATCATCCCGCAACTAACTCATTAGTCACAATGCTTGCAAGGCTTATAGTGATGTGCATTACCGAGTGGGCCCACAGATACCTCTCCGACAATTGGAGTGACAAATCCTAATCTCGAAATACGCCAACCCAACAAGTACCTTTGGAGACACCTGTAGAGCACCTTTATAATCACCCATTTACGTTGTGACGTTTGGTAGCACACAAAATGTTTCTCCGGTAAACGGGAGTTGCATAATCTCATAGTCATAGGAACATGTATAAGTCATGAAGAAAGCAATAGCAACATACTAAACGATCGAGTGCTAAGCTAACGGAATGGGTCAAGTCAATCACGTCATTCTCCTAATGAGGTGATCTCATTAATCAAATGACAACTCATGTCTATGGCTAGGAAACATAACCATCTTTGATTAACGAGCTAGTCAAGTAGAGGCATACTAGTGATACTCTGTTTGTCTATGTATTCACACATGTATTATGTTTCCGGTTAATACAATTCTAGCATGAATAATAAACATTTATCATGATATAAGGAAATATATAATACTTTATTATTGCCTCTAGGGCATATTTCCTTCATTCTCTACTTAAACATGGTGCTCAACACTATATATTATTATCCAATGATATGTGGTTATCCTATGATGTTTGAGTAGATCTGTTTTGTCCTATGGGTTGATTGATGATCGTGATTGGTTTGAGTTGTATATTTTATTTTCATGCTTTCCTATGGTGCCCTCTGTGTCACGCAAATGTGAGGGATCCCCGCTGTAGTGTGTTGCAATAGGTTCATGATTCGCTTATGGTGGGTGGCGTGAGTGTAGAAGCACAGACCCGAGTAAGGGGTTGTTTCGTATGGGATAAAGAGGACTTGATACTTAATGCTATGGTTGATTTTTACCTTAATGATCTTTGGTAGTTGCGGATGCTTGCTAGAGTTCCAATCCTAAGTGCATATGATCCAAGTACGGAAAGTATGTTAGTTCATGTCTCTCCCTCTTATAAAATTTCAATAATGATCACCGATCTAGTTATCGATCACCTAGGGACAAATGACTTTCTTGTGTGACAAAAGCTATCTACTTTTATTATCTTGCAATTTATTTGTAATTTTATTCTCGCAAAGTACTTCTAGTTTTATTCTTGTTCTAGGTAAAGCAAACATTAAGTGTGCGTAAAGTTGTATCGGTGGTCGATAGAACTTGAGGGAATATTTGTTCTACCTTTAACTCCTCGTTGGGTTCGACACTCTTATTTAATCGAAAAAGGCTACAAATGATCCCCTATACTTGTGGGTTATCAACCCTCCGCAGTATCCAGGAGAGGGTTACTACGAGTCGTGGCCATAGACCAACTTAGGCCAAAAGTCTAAGCTTGGGGGAGTACGTATGTCTCATCGACATTACATCCATGTTCACACATTCATTCCAGTTGCCAGTGTTCATCCGTTTCCATTGTTATTTTTTTGCAAAAACTCAAAAATATTTCTCGCTTCTTTTTAGTTTTTCCTTCTAGTTAAATTAGTAGTAACTAGCACATATGCCCGTGTGTTGCAATGAGAGAGAAAATTTGAAACGAAAATATTTTTTGAAAACATGAACTTTTTATAAAATCATGAACATTTTTTGACTTTGTGATTGTTTTTTAAAACAGGAACATGTTTTCACCATTCGGAACAACTTTAGAAAATGTGCTTTTGAAAAGCGAACATTATTTTCAATTTGTGAACATTTCAGGAAAACAAGAATATATTTTTTGAATCTTGAACGTTTTTAAAATGTAAATGTTTTTTTAATTTCCAACAAATTTGGAAAATAGTATCATTTTATGAATTTTGAACAACTTTTGGAACGATTCAAATAAAATAAATGCCAAAAAATAATTTAAAACAATATTTGTTTCAAATTTCTAAATAGTTTTCACAAATTTGACCAAAATTGAAATTCTGGAAATTTTGAATTTACGAAAAAAGAGAAAAAGTAAAATAAATTCCCAAAGGAAAAAAGAAAAAATAAACAGGAAAAAAACTACAGAAAAAAAGAAAATGGGTCGGCCGAGTCTTGGTTGTCAAGTGCGAAGCCCTAACTATATGTCGCACTATGCAGCAAATAGGATTTTCTCCACTACGTGGGCTGTAAATTAAGTGGGTTGGCTTCGTTGGGCCAGAGCGCGTGTGGCCCATATATGAAATTCTGGACAAACCATTATTCTCTTCTAAGAGATGGACGCACAAAAATTTAGTACCACCTCAAATAAAAGAAAAAAAATCCAGCGGTGAACGGATGAAAAAATCGGAGAAACGCACCTTGCTTTATTAGTAGGTATAGATATTAAAATAAAACCCAAAAAGATTTCTCGTTCTTCTTTGACTTGTTAGGAGCTTTCACGTGTAAATAGTTTTTCTCGTTTTAATTTTTCTTTCATTTTACTTTCTTCAAAAAACAAAAACTTCAAAAATATTTCAGTGTGTTTATTTGAAATCCTTTTATTTGGTTCGTAAGGAGAAGACCATGATGAAAATGTTGAGTGGCTCTCATATGCATTATTGATTATCTAATAAAAAACCTATATTACCTTGCCTTCTCCTTTTAATAAATGTTTGCATATTCCAGCTTAGTCCACAACACGTGCACTCTTATTTTTATTCACATCATTCGGTCGTGCAAGTGAAAGGCAATAATGATGAAATTTGATGAATTGATTGAGGTAGAGAAAAGCTTGTTTGAACTCGACCTATCTTGTTTTTGTAAATATGTTTAGCTCATCGTTCCTGATTCAGCCTATTATGAATGGAATATGTTTGCAATGACAATTAGAAATCCTAGTTACTCATGCCATGCTTAATTAGCTAGGAGCGGATAATGGTTTATCTTGCGTTCCAACATGCATTTAAAATGGTTATGATGTACTATGATAGTATGGTATCCTCCTCTGAATGATTCAAGTGGCTTGACTTGGCACATGTTCACGCATGTAATTGAATCAAAAACAACATAGCCTCCATGATATTTATGTTCATGGTATTTTATATCCTACTCATGCTTGCATTAAATGTTGATTAACCTCAATGCATGTTTATGACTATTGTCGCTCTCTAGTTGGTCGCTCCTCAATCTATTTGCTAGTCTTCACTTGTACTAAGCGGGAATACTGCTTGTGCATCCAAATCTTTAAACCCAAAGTTGTTCCATATGAGTCCACCATACCTTCCTATATGTGGTATTTACCTGTCATTCCAAGTAAATTTGCATGTGCCAAACTCTAAATCTTCAAATAATAATCTATTTTGAATGCCTGAATCGCTCATGTAGCGACAGGGGGCTGTCGGCATATTCCATGCTAGGTGGATTATTGTCATGATGAGTGTTTATTCGCTTGTCATTCATGAGAAAGTGACTGGTAATCCAGATGCCCAGTCCTATGATCAAAATCAAAATCAAAATATAATAATGAAATAAAACTCCTCCAGATTGTTGTTGGTATGGAGGGTACCCGAGGATTTGGCTAGCCATGGCTTGTGTTTGTTGGTGGAGGGGGAGTAAAACTTTACCTTTCTGTTTCAGAACCGCCTATAATATGTCTAGCATAGAAGATAGTGAGAACTCTTGGTTGTTGCGTTGATAATGAAAGCATACCTCACAAAATTATATTCATCTCTGTTTTAGAAGATTCGAGCTCTGGCACCGCTGCAAATCCCTGCTTCCCTCTACGAATGGCCTGTCTATTTACTTTTATTGTTGAGTGATCATCTTCTTATTGAAGCACCATCTGGAGAGCACTATTATCATTTATATGCTTTGTTTTTAGTTGATGTTGAGTATGTGCGTGACTGGATCTCTTTTCCATGACTTACAATGTCTAGTCAGTGCTTGGTCTTCAAGGATGCTCTCATTTATGTTTCGTGGTCTCGGAAAGGGCTAGCAAGATACCATTATACCATATTGTATCATGATTGTTTAGAAAAAGTGTTGTCATCTGAGATATATTATTATTGCTCGCTAGTTGGTTATGTCATTGATGTGAGTAAATGTGAGACCTAAATGTTATCGTGAATATGGTTAGTTCATAATCTTTGCTGAAAACCTGAACATGGTTAGTTATATTTACAACAACCAGATCAAACAGAGTTTGTAAAAGTTTTTCTTTCTCACTTTCAGTTTGTCAACTGAATTTCTTGAGGACAAGCAATGGTTAAGCTTGGGGGAGTTGATACGTCTCCATCATATCTACTTTTCCAAACTCTTTTGCCCTTGTTTTGGACTCTAATTTGCATGATTTGAATGGAACTAACCCGGACTGACGCTGTTTTTAGCAGAATTGCCATGGTGTTATTTTTGTGCAGAAATCAAAGTTCTCGGATTGACCTGAAAATTTACAGAGAATTTCTATGGAATATACAAAAAATACTGGCGTAAAGATACCAGAGGGGGGCCCAGGAGCCACAAGCTCTGGGGGCGCGCCTCCCAGGCTTGGGCCCCCCTGGACCTCCGGCAACCCTAACTCCAACTCCATATATACCTATTCACGGTGAAAAAAATCAAAGAGAAGGATTCATCGTGTTTTATGATACGGAGCCGCCGCCACCTCATGTTCTTCATTGGGAGGGCTGATTTGGAGTCCGTTCGGGATTCCGGAGGGTGGAAATCGATGTCGTCATCATCATCAACCTTCCTCCATCACCAATTTCATGATGCTCACCACCGGGAGTGGGTAATTCCTTCGTAGGCTTGCTGGGCGGTGATGGGTTGGATGAGATTTATCATGTAATCGAGTTAGTTTTGCTACGGCTTGATCCCTAGTATCCACTATGTTCTGATATTGATGTTGCTATGACTTTGCTATGCTTAATGCTTGTCACTAGGGCCAGAGTGCCATGATTTCATATCTGAATCTATTATGTTTTCATGAATATATGTGTGTTCTTGATCCTATCTTGCAAGTTGTAGACACCTATTACGAGTTATGATCCGCATACCCCAAGGTGACAATAATTGGGATTCTTTCCGGTGATTACCGTAGTTTGAGGAGTTCACGTATTCACTAAGTGCTAATGCTTTGTTTTGGTTCTCTATTAAAAGGAGGCCTTAATATATATATCCCTTAGTTTCCTTATGGACCCCGCTGCCACGGGAGGGTAGGACAAAAGATGTCATGCAAGTTATTTTCCATAAGCCTGTATGACTATACACGGAATACATGCCTACATTACATTGATGAATTGGAGCTAGTTCTGTGTCGCCCTAGGTTATAACTGCTACATGATGAATATCATCCGACATAACTATCATCACCGATCCAATGCCTACGAGCTTTTCACATATTGATCTTTGATAAGTTACTTTTGCCATTGCTGCTGTTACAATCTACAAAACTGCTACTATTACTATTGTCACTGTTACCGTTACTTCCATACTACTTTGCTACTAACACTTTGCTGCAGATATTAAGTCTTTCGGGTGTGGTTGAATTGACAACTCAACTGCTAATACTTGTGAATTTTTTTGGCTTCCCTTGTGTCGAATCAATAAATTTGGGTTGAATACTCTACCTCGAAAACTATTGCGATCCACTATACTTGTGGGTTATCAGAGTCACACCAATCACTTTAAGATCGTCATCAAGATTATCGCAAAAACTAGAAGAACACACTTTTTCTGGCCATTCTCTCTTACCACGCATCCTAGCGGTTCTCTCCATACTTTCATTAATATAAATTTGGATAGCTTTTAGAGACTCATTAATATCAAGCTTGGGTGGCATAGATCGAATCTTAAAAGAATCAATCTCATGAGAAATTATATCGACATTTCTAGCCAAATCATCAATCTTGAGCAATTTTTCTTCGACCATAGAATTGAAAATATTTTGGGAGTTTATAAAATCTTTAATATTATTCTCAAGATCAGAGGGTATCTTATTATAATTTCCACAGGAATTGTTGCAGGAATTACCATAATTATTAGAGGAATTATTAGGAAAAGGCCTAGGATTAAAATTACCTCTGTACGCGTTATTACAAAAATTGTTCCTACCAACAAAATTCACATCCATAGATTAATTATTATTCTCAATCAAAGTAGACAGAGGCATATCATTAGGATCAATAGGAGCACTCTTGCTAGCAATCAATTTCATAAGTTCATCCATCTTTCCACTCAGAGTATTTCTTCAATAGCATGCAGTTTTTTACTAGTAGAAGATCTTTCGGTATGCCATCGAGAGTAATTTTCCATAATATTATCTAGGAGTTTAGTAGCTTCTCCTAATGTGATTTCCATAAAAGTACCTCCCGTGGCGGAATCTAAAAGATTTCTAGATGCAAAATTCAATCCCGCATAAAAAAATTGTATGATCATCCACAAACTTAAACCATGAGTAGGGCAATTTTTTATTATCAATTTCATCCTCTCCCAAGATTGTGCAACATGTTCATGATCAAGTTGCTTAAAATTCATTATATTGTTCCTAAGGGAGATGATCTTAGCGGGAGGAAAATACTTGGAAATAAAAACATCCTTACACTTATTCCACGAATCATACTATTTTTAGGCAAGGACGATACCAAGTTTTAGCACGATCTCGTAGTGAGAACGGAAATAGCTTCAATTTAACAATATCATTATCCACATATTTTTTCTTTTGCATATCACACAATTCAATGAAAGTATTTAGATGGGATGCAACATCTTCATTAGGACTACCAGAAAATTGTTCTTTCATAACAAGATTCAACAAAGCGGCATTAATTTCATAAGATTCCGCAGTAGTGGCGGGAGCAATCTGAGTGACAAAGCAAGCAATCTAGCACACAAGGAAACAAAAAGCAAACAAGAACACGAACGGAAAGAAGGCAAATAAAAAGGCAAATATTTTTCTGAAAATGTTTCAGAAGTGGGGGAGAGGAAAACAAGAGGCAAATGGCAAATAATATAAATGCAAGAGATGAGAGTTTATGATAGGTACTTGGTAGGCTTGATGTAGAACCTCCCCGACAACGGCGCAAGAAATTATTCCTGCTACTTCTTGAGCTTGCGTTGGTTTTTCCCTTGAAGAGGAAAGGGTGATGCAGCAAAGTAGAGGTAAGTATTTCCCTTAGTTAAGAACCAAGGTATCAATCCAGTAGGAGGAACACACAAGTCTCCAATGGTAGCACCTGCACAAACAAACAAATACTTGCACCCAACGCGATAAAGGGATTGTCAATCCCTTCACTGTCACTTGCAAGGATGAGATCTGATAGAGATAGGTAAAAGATAAATAAAAGTGCAAAATAAATAATGGTAAATAAATTGCAGCAAGGTATTTTGAGCTTTTGGTTTTATAGATCTGAAAATAATATGATAAGAATATACCAGGGGGCCATAGTTTTCACTAGAGGCTTCTCTCTTGAAAGAATGCATACGGTGGGTGAACAAATTATTGTTGAGCAATTGATAGAAAAGTGAATAATTATGACGATATCTAAGGCAATGATCCTGAATATAGGCATCATGCCCATGACAAGTAGACCGACTCCTGCCTGCATCTACTACTATTACTCCACACATAGACCGCTATCCAACATGCATCTAGTGTATTAAGTTAACAAGAACGGAGTAATGCCTTAAGCAAGATGACATGATCTAGAGGGACAGATCCAACCAATATGAACAAACCCCATCTTTTTATCCTTAATGGCAACAATACAAATACGTGCCTCGCTACCCCTTCTGTCACTGGGTGAGGGCACCGCAAGATTGAACCCAAAACAAAGCACCGCTCCCATTGCAAGAAAAATCAATCTAGTTGGCCAAACCAAATCAATAGATCGGAGAGAAATACAAAGCTATATTAATCATGCATAAAAGAGTTAAGAGAAGACTCAAATAATATTCATAGATAACCTGATCATAAACTCACAATTCATCGGGTCTCAACAAACGCACCGCAAAAGAAGATTACATCGAATAGATCTCCAAGAACATCGAGGAGAACATTGTATTGAAGATCAAAGAGAGAGAGAATAAGCCATGTAGCTACTAGCTATGGACCCGTAGTTCTGCGGTAAACTACTCACACATCATCGGAAGGGCAACAAGGTTGATGTAAAGGCGGTGGAAAAGTGTTTTTGGTATGCCCTCTGGTATAAGGGGAATATTTTGGTATTTATAGAGTTGAGATTAGGGTTGGAGGAGTCCCAGGGGGCCCACAAGCTCATAGGGTGCCCCCTAGGGCACACCTGGTGAGCTTGTGGCTCACCCGTGGCTCTTTTGGCCTTCTGCCAAAGCTTCGTGGGTGTCTTCCTGTCCAAGAAAAACCATCAAAAAGTTTCGTTCTGTTTGGACTCCGTTTGGTATTGATTTTCTGTAAAAGACAAAAACAAGGAAAAAACAGCAAAGTGGCACTAGGCACTAGGTTAATAGGTTAGTCCCAAAAAATGATATAAAATAGCATAATAATGCATATAAAACATCCAAGATGGATAATACAATAGCATGGAACAATAAAAAATTATAGATATATTGGAGACGTATCAAGAGATCCTTGGAAATTATTAACCAAGTCAAAACTAGGAACCCAATCCAAAACCAATATCCCCAATTGAATGAGAGGCCTTTGCCCAGGGAGCTTAGTGATATACTAGTAGATTATCATAGTTCACTGAAATGCAAAACATAGGCAAAATCAATACTCAAGAGAACATCTTCAGCAGATTCCCTGTTCCAAAAATGCATGTATAAGAAGAATTGAGGCAAAAAAGACATTGCTCCAGCAGTCTCCCTATTCCCAAACTTTTTCTGAATCGCTCCCTAAGAACACCTAATATCTCGTTAGATAGAGAGAGTTGCAACTCTCTCTATAATTTTTCAACCCATGCCACATTAGCGCGTCGCCCCCATTGACGCCGCACCACCGCTAACTCACTGTCGTGCCGCAGGTCACAGAAGCTCCGTCGATGTATTACGTGGATGCAAGAGAGAAAGAGAAATTAGTCACTGACAGGTGAGGCTCATGTATTAGGATAAAATGTAGGGCAAGATTTATAGGAAAACGGTTATAGCCACACACCTTTCACACCTAATAAATTTAGGACCCTCTTATCTAACGACAGTCTGCTGAGAGGGGGTGGCATTTGTGAACATTTTGATGGCAGTTTTAGTTGTTTGTGGGGTGATAGCTTCTGGGATGAAGGCCCAAAACTGCCATCTCCTTCCAGAAAATGCCATGCGTTTTGAAGAAACTACCACCCTGACACAATTAAAACAGCAGGGGAAACGTTCAAAATGCCATCCTCTCGCAGCGAATGGTCATCAGGTAGCATTGCCATAAATTTAATGGCGTACGTATAGGGACGGATTTTTAAGCGTCGAAGATGCTCTTATATAGTTTTTTCTTCCTTTGAGGCAAAACATCTTTTTTTAGGGGGATCATGGTCGCTTTATTGAACTAGAATATAAGGTACAACCATAGTATCATGAGGCTGCAATAGCCAATTATACTGACCATGAGCTAAAGAAATAACACTCTTAACAAAATTATGAGCCTCCATATTGGATGTTTGCTACTTGTGAGCTGAGTTGGGATTTTCCCCAAAGAGGAAGGGTGAAGCAATATAATAGTCGATAAGTATTTCCCTCACAGAGACCCTAGGTTATGGAACCAATAGGAGAACCACGCAAATCCTAGTGAACAGTACCTGCGCACAAAAGAGCAAATACTTGCACCGAACGCGGCAAGAGGGTTGTCAATCCCCTTGAACTCGTTACTTGCAAGGGTTAAATATTATAGTGGTAGATAGATAAATTGCAAAACAAAAGAAAAGTAAATAAAGTGTAGCAAGGTATTTTTGGTTTTTGTAATATGGTTTAGATATACCCGGGGACCATAGTTTTCACTAGAGGCTTCTCTCTCGAAACAATAGCATACGGTGGGTCGACAAATTATTGTTGGACAATTGATAGAAAAGCGCATAGTAATGATGTTATTCATGGCAATGATAATGTATATAGGCATCACGTCTGTGACAAGTAGCGAAATGATTCTGCATCTACAACTATTACTCCACCAATCTGAAGGAAATATGCCCTAGAGGCAATAATAAAGTTGTTATTTCATATTTCCTTATTCATGATAAAGATTTATTATTCATGCTATAATTGTATTGATCGGAAACTTAAATACATGTGTGGATACATAAACAAATATGGTGTCCCTAGTAAGCCTTGATAACCCACAAGTATAGGCGATCGCAACAGTTTTTGAGGGTAGAGTATTCAACCCAAATTTATTGATTCGACAAAAGGGGAGCCAAAGAATATTTGCAAGTATTAGCAGCTGAGTTGTCAATTCAACCACGCCAGGAGATTAATTATCGACAACAATATGATCAGTAGCACAGTAATATGATAATTTTGATAGCAGTGGTAACAGTAATAGTAACGGTAATAGCGATAGCAATGATTTTGTAGCAAGTGTAACAGTAGCAATAGCAAAAGTAACTTAGCAAGAACAATATGTGAAAAACTCTTAGGCATTGGATCGGTGAATTCATTTGATGATATTCATCATATAACAGTCATAACCTAGGGCGATACAAAACTAGCTCCAGTTCATAAATATAATGTAGGCATGTATTCCGTAAATAGTCATACGTGCTTATGGAAAGAACTTGCATGACATATTTGTCCTAGCCTCCCATGGTAGCGGGGTCCATAAGGAAACTAAGGGATATTAAGGCTTCCTTTTAATGGAGAACCGGAACAAAGCATTAACACACAGTGAATACATGAACTCCTCAAATTACGGTCATCACCGGAAAGTATCCCGACTATTGTCACTCCGGGGTATGCGGATCATAACACGTAATATGTGACTATATCTTGCAAGATTGGATCTAGAACATAGATATAATGATGATAACATAGACGGTTCAGATCTGAAATCATGGCACCCGGGCCCAAAGTGACAAGCATTAAGCATGGTAAAGTCATAGCAACATCAATTTCAGAACATAATGGATACTAGGGATCAAGCCCTAACAAAACTAACTCAATTGCATGATGAATCTCATCCAACTCCCTCACCGACCAGCGAGCCTATGAAGGAATTACTCACTCCCGGTGGGGAGCATCATGGAATTGGCGATGGAGAAGGGTTGGTGATGACGAAGATCGAACATTCCCCTCTTCGGAGCCCCAAACGGACTCCAGATCTGGCCTCCCTATGAAGAACAGGAGGTGGCAGCGGCTCCATCTCGTGAAACGCGGTAATTCTTTCTCCCCGATTTTTCTTCAAAAATAGGATTTTATAGCGTCGGGGCACGCCCTGGTGGGTTGTGCTCCCCTGGGACCCCCCCTCCGGTGGTTCTTGGCTCCAGTATTTCTCTTCTATTCCATAAAAAAATCTCCAAAAAGTTTCGTTCCATTCTGAGAACTTTTTTTCTTCAAAAAAACAACACCATGGTAGTTCTGCTGAAAACAACGTCAGTTCGGGATAGTTTCATTCAAATCATGCAAATTAGAGTCCAAAACAAGAGCAAAAGCGTTAGGAAAAGTAGATACGATGGAGACGTATCAACTTCCCAAGCTTAAACCTTTTCCTGTCCTCAAGCAATTCAGTTGATAAACTGAAAGTGAAAAAGAAAAACTTTTACGAACTCTTTTGCTCTTGTTTACATAAATAAGCTTAAGTAACACCCAGGTTTTCAGCAAAGATTATAACTAACCATGTCGACAATAACTCTTATAAATTATATTAACTCATATCAATGGCATAATCAACTAACGAGCAATAATAAGATATCTCAAATGACAACACTTGGTCAAAACAATCATGATATAATATGACAACAGTGGTATCTCGCTAGCCCTTTCTGAGACCGCAAAACATGAATGCAGAGCGCCTCCAAAGTTCAAGCAGCGACTAAACATTGTAATTCATGATGCACCCAACATTAGCTATACACAATGCATGACGATGACAATAGTGCTCTCAGATCTGGCGCTTATTTCAGAAGGTGGTGACTCAACATAAAAGTAAATAGATAGTCCCTTCGCGGAGGGAAGTAGTGATTTGCAGCGGTGCCAGAACTCATATTTTTAAAACAGTGATAAATGAAATTTTGAGAAATGCACCCTTCCTGTTTACTTCGTGACCATTGGTTATCGATATCTTCCATGCTAAACACATTAGTGGTGGTTCCCAAGCGATAAAAGTAAAGTTTACTCCCCCTCCACCAACAAACACACTCCACGGCTAGCCGAATCCACGGGTACCATCCAAACCAATCAACAATCCTGGGGGAGTTTTGTTTAATTATTTGCAATTTTTCAATTCGGGACTGGGCATCCCTATTACCGCCTCTCTCGTGCAAGGACGAGTGAATAAGCACTCATCATGAGAATAACCCGCTTAGCAGGGAAGATATGGACTATCTCCTCTCACTCTATGAACAATCCAGGCACACAAAAACAGATGTTTATTTGAAGTTTTTTAAAGGTGGCACATGCAAATTTACTTAGAGCGGCAGGGTAATATCGCATATCGGTAGGTATGGTGGACTCATCTAGAATAACTTGATTTTTAGGATTTTGATGCACAAGCAGTATTCCCGCTTAGTACAGGCGAAGGCTAGCAAATAGATTGAGAAGCGGCAAGCTAGAGAGCGAAAACAGTCATGAACATGCATTATGCATAAGTAACATTGGATACTAGCATGAGTAGGATATGAACACCATGAACATAAATATCATAGAGGCTATGTTGGTTTTGATTCAACTACATGCATGAACATGTGCCAAGTCAAGCCACTTGAAACATTCAGAGGAGGATACCATATCATCATACTACATCATAATCATTTTAATGCAATGTTGACATCCAAGATAAATCATTATTCACTCCTAGCTACTTAAGCATGGCATGATGAACTACAATCTCTAATTGTCATTGCAAACATGTTTGATCATAATAGGCTGAATCATGGATACTAGGTTAAACATATTTACAAAAACAGAACAAGTTGAGTTCATACCCATTTCTCCCTACCACAGCCAGTTCATCAAATATCGTCATTATTACCTTTCACTTGCATGACTGAATGATATGAAAATAATAATAGTGCAAGAGTGCCGTGGACTAAGCTGGAATATGCAAACATTTTATTCAAAAGGAGAAGACAAAGCAATTTGAGCTCTTTGTTGTTAGATCAACAATAATGCATATGAGAGCCACTCAACATTTTCATCGTGGTCTTCTCCTCGGTGTGACTCAATAAACAGAAAATAATTTCAGAGAAACACACTGAAATATTTTTGGAGTTTTTAGTTTTTCTAGAAGAAAGCAAATTGAAGAAAAGGAAAACAAAAACGAGAAAACTATTTACACGGGAAAGCTCCCAACAAGCAAAAGAAGAACAAGGAAATCTTTTTGGGTTTTCTTTTAAATAATACACTAACTAAGCTAGAAAGAAAAACCGAAAAGAAGCAAGAAATGTTTTTGGGTTTTCTCAAAGTTTTTCAAACACATAAGAAGAAAGCGAGAAAATAAATCTAGCACGGATAATACAATGAAGAAGTGTAGACACCGACAACCGAAATGAAATGTGTGAACATAAATGTAATGTCGGTGGAAATACGTACTCCCCCAAGCTTAGGCTTTTGGCCTAGCTTGATGATCACCAGCCGCAGCCTGCATAGTAGTCGGAGTGGTAGCTCACGGAGGCTCTCGGTGCAACCGCTTCAGCCTGCCGAGCAGCTACGACCTCCCCCGTTGTGAGCACGGGCCTCGCTCTCAGAAACATAATATCTTCCCTTGCTATGAAAATCAAAGAGAGCAGGTGCAGGCAAAAAGGTATCCACCACAGAATTTTTATTAAATAGTAAGTTATATGTATAGTTATTGATTTCACCCTTAAGGAATTTAGGTCGCTTCATGGCCTCAAAGTCTAAATATTGAGTAGGTAAGATGGGGTCATTAGGCCAAGGCGACACACCAAACTCCTCTTCTAAACATGAAGCATAAATCCCACCATAAAAATAACCACTACTAGTGTTGTGCTGCAACCTGCGTGCAACAATCGCTCCAAGGTTATAGAATTTAACATCGGTAAGGGCAGTGTGAATGAGGCTCAAGTCAGGAGCACAAAGTGTACTACAGTCTTGTTTGCCTATGATGCATTTTCCATTAAACAGTGCAAAGTATTGAATTGATGGGAAATGAATGCTCCTCATGCTACCTTGTGTCACTCCTCTATTCTCACCGTAGCAAAGAGTACTTAAAAATAACTCATACTCAGACCTTGGTGGTTCGTCCAACAAACCCCAAAATGGAATTTTACACACGCCACTAAACGAATCTAGAGACATGGTAATTGAACGGTCATAAAGTTTGAACGAAACTCTAGACTCGCAAGGATGAAATTTAAACTCTTTAGTAAACGATTCTGTGAGACTGAGGTATTGATTGCACTTATCTTCAATGTAGGGACCGAGCTCGGCATTGTGAACATATTGCTCAAATTCTTCTTTAATACCTGCACTCAACATGAAATTGTCGCACGACCACAAGCATGATTTGGTGACGGCATCCTAAATTGAACTTGAACTTGGTTCAACATAAGATTGACGGGTCGAGCCACTACTAGAGGATGCCTCCGAGGACCTCCGCCTCGAAGAACTCCTTCCAAAGAGGTTCATTATATTCGCGTACAATTTTCTGAATATTTTTGGGTCACAAATTTTTTCTCAACAAAACTTCACAAGATTGGTAGCAACTACTCATAGGGATGCATAGAGGCCATATCAAGCATTCTAACTACTTAGAACTCTAAGAATTCAACATGCAAGCTCATCTACAACAGCACCAAGAGCAGCTAATTATTCAAAATATAAACCACTAAAAGAAAAACTAATTGGACTAATGGAGGAGTCACGTACCAAGTAGCAATCCCCCAAAACAGTTTCTGAAACGGAGCCTCGAGCAAAGAGATTGAAATCCGCGGGTTTGAGAGCAAGAACACGAGAGAGAGAGAGAGCAATGGTGATTTTTTCTGGAGGTAGGTGATGACATGGGATAAAGAGATAAGTGAGGGGGCCCATGTGGGGACCACAACCTACCAGGGTGCACTGGGGCTGCTGGCGCGCCCAGGTGGGTTGTGCCCACCTAGAGCACCCCCCCCCCCCGATGTCATTTGCACTAAAAATTAAGAAATATTCAGAAAAAAATCATGTTAAGTTTTCAGGGCATTATGAGAACTTTTATTTTTGGGTCATTTTTTATTGCACGGGAAAATCAGAAAACAAGCAAAACATGGCATTTTATTTTATTTAACTAAGAAAAATAGAAAACAAAGGGTAAAGACAGAAGGTTGTGCCCACTAAATTCATCAACTTCATACCTCTCAAAAATGATCCATTAATAAGGTTGATCAAGTCTTATTAACAACCACTTTCGATTAGCATGAAACCGAAGAACTTTCGTAAAACACTAGGTTACCTCAACGGGGATATGCATGTCCCCAACAACAAGCATTTCATATTTCTTTTTAGCAGTAGGTAGAGGTAGTTGAAAACTTCCAATAGTGAGTGTCGGAGATTTTTCAATAACATTAATACCATTCACTTGGAATTGTTTCTTCGGAAAGTGCACCGTATGCTCATTACCATTAATATGAAAGTGACCTTTCTTTTATTACAATCAATAACAGCCCCTGCAGTATTCAAGAAAGGTCTACCAAGGATAATCGACATGTTGTCGTCCTCGGGCATCTCAAGTATAACAAAGTCAGTTAAAATAGTAACATTTGCAACAACAACGGGCACATCCTCACAAATACCGATAGGTATGGCAGTTGATTTGTCAGCCATTTGCAAAGATATTTCAGTAGGTGTGAGTTTATTCAAGTCATGTCTTTTATATAAAGAGAAAGGCATAACACTAACACCAACCCCTAGATCGCACAAAGCAATTTTGACATAATTTCCTTTTATGGAGCAAGGTATAGTTGGTATTCCCGGATCTCCAAGTTTTTTAGGTACTCCATCCTTAAAAGAATAGTTAGCAAGCATAGTGGAGATTTCAGCTTCTGGTATTTTTCTTTTATTAGTTATGATGTCTTTCATATATTTTGCATAAGGGGCCATCTTCAAAATATCAGTCAAGCAAGTGCGCAAAAAGACTGGCCTAAGCATTTCAGCAAAACGCTCAAATTCTTCATCATCCTTTTTCTTAGTGGGTTTAGGTGGAAAGGGCATGGGTTTTTGGACCCATGCTTCTCTTTCTCTTCCATGTTTTCTAGCAACAAAGTCTCTTTTGTCAAATCTTTTATTTTTAGGTTGTGGGTTATCAAGATCAACAACAGGTATTATCTCAACAGCATTATCTGGTTCTTTATCATTGTCTAGTTGAGTGTCTTCATGAACATCATCATTATCTTTTTTATTATCACTAGGTGAACGTTCATTACCAGATTGAGTTTCAGCATCAGAGATAGAAACATCATTATTATTTTCAGGAGGTTCTTCTATTTCAGTTCACTAGAGGTGTGCAAAGTCCTAACATTTTTCTTTTTCTTTTTCTTTTTAGATGGACTAGGTGCACCAGTCTTATTTCTTTGTGAATCCTGTTCAATTCTCTTGGGGTGTCCCTCAGGATAAAGTGGTTCCTGAGTCATTCTACCTCCTCTAGTCGTTACTCTAACTGCATGATCATTTATATTATTATTCATTTCATCAAGCAATTCTCTTTGAGATTTAGCAACTTGTTCTAATTGAGTTTGAACCATAGAGGCATGTTTTCCTACACCTCTAACATCATTTGAGATTCTAAATAACAAGTCACTCAAGTGAGCAATCATATCAGAATTATATTTCAATTGTTTCATAACATTGGCATTGAAGTGATCTTGTTTCATAATGTAGTTATCAAACTCATAAAGGCATTGACTATGATGTTTATTATAAGGGATATCACCTTCATCAAACTTTAATAAAGAATTTACTTCTACCACCTGTGATGGTGGTGGTGTGTTGAGGCCATGTATTTCTTCGATAGGTGGTAATTTTTTAACATCCTCAGCTTCAATACCCTTTTCCTTCATACTTTTCTTTGCCTCTTGCATATCTTCAGGACTGATATATAAGATACCCCTCTTCTCGTAGCGATCCGACCTCAGACGGTCAAATCTCTGTGTATAAGTGTCATTCCTAGATCGGTAATGCTGACACACATAGTACTCGAGGATTTATAACAGAGTTCAATCACACACTTATTACATCGAATGTCTCAAAATAGAACTTATTACAATAATATGGCTGAAGGCCATCTAAATAAGATAACAGCGGAAGCTTCAAAGGTAAATGAGTCCATCAACTCCAACGGCATAGCTGAGTGCATGACAACGACCTAGCGCACCTTACTCTTCGTCTGAAAACTCTGCAACATAATACGTTGCAGCCTGTGTAGGTCAGCACATGGAATATGCTGGCAAAATAACACTATAGAGCAATGAACAATGTAACAGCTATAACTATATACATATTTGGCTGGTGGAGGCTCTATGGCTATTTTTGCAGAAAGCTAGTTTTTTCCTACAACAAAGGAATATATTTTTATTTAACTACAAAGTTTGTTTAAAACATTGAGAAGGTTCCTCCAACTCAATACCAAATTAATAATTATCAACCCAACAAATTATTTAAGTAGAGTGATGAGATCAAATCAATAATTCAAGTACCAGATACTCAAGATGTCCATAACTGGGGACACGGCTAACCATGATTAGTTTATACACTCTGCAGAGGTTTGCACACTATTCCCCACAAGACTCAATCTCCTCCGTTGGATTTCTCGCACTACACGGTGTTTGAGAAACGGATGATCGAGACACAGTCTTTCCAAAGCATTAACTCTTTACTCCGGGTAGACAGTACCACCTACTTTCCCCTACATCTGCTAGCCTACCACTGAAAGAGGTCACACAACATACTCAATTATGCCAGAGCCCATAATGGCTTGTGGCTGCACATGGAAGTTTCTAGCATGAATAATCTTATGATCCCTTTGATCACACGGGTACTCTGGGATATCCCAGGACAACGCTGGATTGCTCCAGGTGCCCAGACAACCACTGGGTGCTCCAGGGTGCCTCAACCAATCCACCCAGATGTGTATTTAGGTAGCCACCTTAAGTTCATCCATTAGTAAATGATAACTCTCATATCTGTCATGGATCACTCAAACCCAAACCACGTCTACAAGCATAGCATTGCGTATAAGCATAACGTAGAAGTAACTCCCAGGGTTTGAAACAAAGACAATAGGTTCTACCGCATCAACTACTTCCCATACCCACATGTTTATCAAGTCCTAACCATGCAGTGTTTTAGGATTGAAACTAATGCATAAAAACTGGTTAATGAAGGGTATGATCAAAGTGTTACTTGCCTTGCTGACGATCTGAAAACCCTAGTGACTCGTAGTAGCACGCTTCACACTCCGGAAACTCTATCATGAACAAAAAATAGCATACATAAGCACTCAAGCATAAGATGCAAGGATAAAACTCAAGAGAAAAGATCCAAACTAAAAGTTCAACTGAAGAGCTTTGATTTGCAAAAAGAATCAATCAAATCGGAGTTACGAAACTCAAACTACGATCAAAAGATATTCGAATTCAAATCTGCTTGAAACCAAATTTTGAATTGTCAATACCATGTTCAAGTTCATTATCTGGAAAGAGGGGAACAAGACGAAGGTTTTGGCCTTGGTTTCACTGGATTTGGACGAATGAGCAAAAAGTAACGAGGGTTTGAAGATTAGGGACTAATCTGTCATAAAAATAATCGCGGATAGGTCCCTGGCTGAAACTAAAATAAAACGAAAAACCTAACGAACGAACGTTCGCGATGAAGACCTAACGAACAAATGTGTTCGTTATGACGAACTAAACAGAGAACGTTCGCTAACTAGCTAACCCTAAAAAACCGATCTAAAACCGATGAACCGAAAAAAAATAAACTGACGAAACCCAAAAAAACATATCTAGGTTTTTACCTAAAACCGGCGGGGTCGGTGGCGGCGGCTCGCGGCTCCCGCGCGGGGAAAGGCAGCGGCGGCTTGCTGGGCCGGCTGGGCCTTTGGCCCGGTCGGTCCGAATATTTTTTTTAAATAAAAGTTTGCCGGAAAGAAAAAAATCCTAATAAAATAAAGAATTCTAAAAATACCAGAAATAATTTTCACCATCTAAGCCTAATATTCAGAACAAGGTGAACATTTTTCTGGCCTAAAAAAGCAACTTTCAAAAATGCACATTTTTCTAATTCAAATATAATAGCAAATAAAACGCAAATAAAATATTAATTTGATTTCAAAATTTCTTGTCCAATATTTCTCTCTTATTGAAGAAGTCATTTTATCTTCTCTCTTTTATTTTTATTTTTGAAATAATTGGAGAGAAAAATATTAAAACCAAATTGATCCTCTTTTCAAATTTGAAAATAAATTCAAATAGGAAAATTTGTGAAATCCCCAACTCTCTCCTTGGGTCCTTGAGTTGCTTAAGATTTCTAGGATCCCAGCAAAAATGCAAATAAAAATATGATATGCATATGATGACCTATGTATAACATCCAAATTGAAAATTGGGATGTTACAAACCTACCCCCCTTAAGATGAATCTCGTCCTCGAGATTCGGGTTGGCTAGAAAATAGGTGTGGGTGGTCTTTCCGTAGGTCTTCCTCTCGCTCCCAAGTGGCTTCATCCTCGGTATGGTGGCTCCACTGAACTTTGCAAAACTTGATAACCTTGCTGCAGGTAACTCGGCTGGCAAACTCGAGGATCTTAACGAGTTTCTCCTCGTAGGTTAGATCACTATCCAATTAAATTGCTTCCAGGGGCACTGTATCTCTCAGAGGAATATCGGCCATCTCCGCATGGCACTTCTTCAACTGGGAAATGTGAAACACATCATAAACTCGTGACAATCCTTCGGGTAACTCCAACTTGTAGGCCACCTCTCCCATACGTTCCAGAACTCGGTATGGTCCTACAAATCTCGGGGCTAACTTTCCCTTAACTCCGAATCGTTTAACTCCTCGCAGTGGTGACACACGGAGATATGCTCTGTTTCCAATCTCATAGATTACCTCCTTGCGTTTTGTATCGGCATAACTCTTCTATCTGGACTGAGCTACCTTCAGTCTATCTCGAATCAACTTCACCTTCTCTTCAGACTCCTTAATTAAATCTGGTCTGAACAACTGACGGTCTCCGACTTCATCCCACATTAACAGTGTCCTGCATCTTCTTCCATACAAAGCTTCGAAAGGTGCCATCTTCAAACTAGCCTGATAACTGTTGTTGTATGAGAACTGTGCTAAGGAAAATTGTCATCCAACTAGATCCATAATCTAGCGCACAAGCTCTCAACATGTCCTCTAGAATCTGATTGATTCTCTCGGTCTGTCCATCTGTCTGCGGATGAAAGGCTGTACTGAACTCTAGCCTAGTACCCAAAGTCTGGTGCAACTGATTCCAAAATTTCAAGGTAAACTTTGTCCCTCTATCTGATACGATGGTCCTCGGAACTCCATGCAGACATACGATCCTGGTCATATATATCTTGGCCAACTTCGTGCTTGTATATGTGGTTTTCACGGGGATAAAGTGAGCTACCTTGGTCAAGCGATCAACTACTACCCAGATAGAATCATATCCCGATCGTGTCCTGGGTAATCCGGTGATGAAATCCATGCCAAGTTTATCCCACTTCCATTCGGGTATCGGCATAGGCTGAAGTAATCCTGCCGGCTTCTGATGTTCTGCCTTCACTCTCTGGCATACATCACATACTGCTACATACTCGGCAATATCCTTCTTCATACCTGTCCACCAGAAACGTTCCTTCAAATCCAAATACATCTTGGTGTTTCCGGGGTGTATCAAATATGCCGAGTCATGAGCTTCCTGAAGTATTAACTTCCTGTTCTCCGCGTTATTAGGCACATATACACGATCCTCAAACCATAAAGTTTCATGCTCATCTTCACGAAAACCCTTGGCTTTTCCTTCGCTCATTTTCTCCTTTATCTCAGCAATTTCCTTGTCATCCTTCTGTGCTTCCCGAATCTTTCCCAATAACGTGGACTGAACCTCCATTGCTGCAACGAAACCTCTTGGAACTATCTCCAAACGAAGTTCCTTGAGATCGTCGACTATCTCCTGCGGTAATCCTCCGCTTACAAGGGTATTGACATAACTCTTGCGACTCAAAGCGTCTGCTACGACATTGGCCTTTCCTGGATGATAATGCAACTTCATATCATAATCCTTTATTAACTCCAACCATCTCCTCTGCCTGAGATTCAACTCCTTCTGTGTGAAGATATACTTAAAACTCTTATGATTCGTATATACATCACAATGGTTTCCAATAAGAAAATGTCTCCAGGTCTTGAGCGCATGCACTACGGCTGCTAACTCCAAATCATGCGTGGCATAATTCAACTCATGAGGTCGAAGCTGACGTGAGGCATGTGAAACAACTCTTCCGTCCTGCATAAGTACACCTCCAAGTCCTAGGCGAGAAGCGTCGCAATACACTTGGAAATCCTTGTGTATATCCGGAAGAATTAGCACCGGGGCTGTAACCAAACGTTTCTTCAATTCCTAAAAACTGGCCTCACATTCCTTGGTCCATTTGAACTTGGTGTCCTTCTTCAATAGCTCTGTCATGGGTTTCACAATCTTGGAAAAATTCTCAATGAACCTCCTATAATATCCTGTGAGTCCCAGAAAACTGCGGATCTCTCCTACTGAGGTGGGTGCCAACCACTCAGTGACAGACTGAACCTTGGTAGGGTCTACTGCTATACCTTCTCCTGATATAACATGTCCAAGAAATCCAACTTCTTTCAACCAAAACTCACATTTGCTGAACTTGGCATATAACTGATGTTCCCTGAGCTTCTCGAGAACTAAGCGCAAATGTTCCTTGTGTTCCTCTTCATTCTTCGAGTATACCAAAATATAATCAATGAACACCACAACAAACTTGTCCAAAAACTCCATGAACACCTTGTTCATCATACTCATAAAATAGTCAGGGGCATTAGTCAATCCAAAAGACATGACCGTGTACTCATATAGCCCGTACCTTGTGGTAATAGCTGTCTTGGGTATATCCTATTCCCGGATCTTCAACTGGTGGTATCCTGATCGAAGGTCGATCTTGGAGAATACTTTAGCTCCTTGCAACTGGTCAAACAAATCATTGATCATCGGTAGTGGGTACTTGTTCTTGATCGTCACTTCATTCAATGCCCGATAATCAACAACCTTCTCAAAGATCCATCCTTCTTCTCAACTAAGAGCACTGGGGCTCCCCACGGTGATGAACTTGGTCGAATATACCCTTTCTCCAATAACTCTTTAATCTGCTTCTTAATTTCCTCCAGATCATTTGCGTGCATCCGGTATGGCCTCTTTGATATTGGTCTGTGCCTGGCAACAACTCTATTAAAAACTCTATGTCTCGATCTGGCGGCATTCCTGGTAATTCCTCTGGAAATACATCCGGGTAATCCTTCACAACAGGCACTTCCTCCTGAACAACTCCCGAGAGGGAATTTACTTGGGTCCTACTTGGCGTATGACTAGATACATACTTGATCCTCTTTCCCTCCGTGGTGGTGAGTAAGATTGACTTACTAGCACAGTCGATGTTTCCTCCATACTTCGATAGCCAATCCATGCCTAGTATTATATCCAATCCTTATGACTCCAAAATCACTAGGTCTGAGGGGAAAACATGGCTACCAATGGTTAATGGTAACCGATCACACCATATACTCCGCTCCTGGCGAGCTTACTAACATGGGTGACCTAAGGGCTAGGGTTGGCAACTTAAACTTGTCCACAAGTCCCCTTGATATGTATGAATGCGATGCACCAGTGTCAAAAAGAATGAGAGCGGTAAATGACTTAATCAAAAACTTACCGATCACTGCGTCAGGCTGTTCTTCAACCTCCTCCACGTTAACATGGTTCACTTGTCCTCTGGTGAAAGGGTTGGGCTTCTTCCCAGAGCTTCCATTTCCATTTCCATTCTTTGCTTCAGGACACTCGGTGGCGTAGTGTCCAGTCTTCCTGCACTTGAAACAAGTAATGTGACTTAGATCCTTCTTGGCGGGTGTAGTGGGGTTGTAACGATTCTGACCATTGTTTCCTCCATTCCCATTACCATTCTTAGGGCCACTATGGTTATGCAAACTCCCTCCATTGTGAGTGTGGCCTCCATGGTTATGATGGGTATGTCCTCCCGAGTTCGGGGTAAACGAGGCTTCTGCTGAGCTCCAGAACTGTACTTCCCCTGTCCATAGTTCCTTTTGCGGCTCTCTATCTGCTGCTGCTTTCCTTCGATCATAAGAGCCCTATCTACCAACTCCTCGTAGTTAGCAAATATTTTCCACCATCAACTGCATGCTCAGCTCATCATTCAAACCTTCCATAAACTTCTCCTGCTTCGCAGCATCAGTGGCCACATCATCTGGGGCATAGCGGGCTAATTTGTTGAACTCATCCACGTATTGTGCCACTGTACGATTTCCCTGGTGTAAGTTACAAAACTCACACTTCTTCATACTCATTGCTCCAGTTGAGACATGTGTTGTGTGGAAAGCTTGCTGAAACTGATCCCAAGTGACATTTGCTATGGGGAAAGTGACTGTGTAATTCTCCCACCATGAGGCTGCGGGTCCATCCAGTTGGTGTGCGGCAAAGCGCACCTTCTCAGCATCTATGCAACCTGCGGTGGTTAGCTCCCTTCCAATCCTGCGGGGCCAATCATCAGCAACAATTGGCTCGGTGCTACTGGAAAACACCGACGGATTCAACCTCAGAAAACGGGCTAAGTTGTCAACTGGGGTGGTGGCGGTGGGTTGTTGTTGTTGTTGTTATTGTTGCCTTGGTTCTGGACTAGTAGCTGCATCAAGGCATTTTGCTGTTGGATCAACTGAGTGAGCTCCGGTGGGAAGATAAATCCAGGGCCACGTCTCGGAGGCATCTGATAGGTTTAGAGGGGAGAGATTAGAATAGAGTGAGGTCTAAAGAGGAATCACTACCCATATGCACATGAGACAAACACATTCATATCACACCACTCAATTCAAACAAGGGCATACAATCGATCTAACTACCGTTACAAAATACTCGGACTATTACTATATACATGGGGGAAATACTACTGATAATTTGGTGGTCGACTAGAAATTTTGATCGGAGGAAGATTCCATGATATCTGCTCCAGCTTCTTCTTCATAATCATCATCGCTATCAGGGTCGGAGTCGGTGTCGTCGATGATGATGTAGTCTTCTGGGTGGTTGTCCTCCTCTGGTGCGGGGTCTCCCATGAATATTCCTAGCTTCTTCTTCAGGTCTTCATTCTTCTCTAGTAACACTGCAATTTCCTCTTCATATCAATCGCGTGTAGACTTGAGTTCCTCTTCTAGCTCCATGTTCCTGGTCATCACCTTCTTCAGGTCTATCATGTTGGCGCACATCTGGTTCTCCTGACGACGAATGTGTTGGTTTAACTCCTGGATGTAGGCTGCAATGGATTTGTCCCTCCTGGTGCAAATCATCTCCCATTGTTCATCTTGGCGCCCACATATCTGGTAGATGGTGTCCTTAAGGTCCTTGTGGTAAACTTCGCCGATGCGTCCCATGGCAATGTGAGCTGCCATGCTCTTTCCTAGACTCCAGGTTGGTGCATCAAAGGAAAACTCTATGGGCTCACTGACTGGTGTGAATGTCCTTCCTGGAACATGTACTCGAATTGTCCAGCGCTCTTCTTCAGGTAGAGTGGCGGTGTAGGTCCCCGTGAAGCTTGGCATTCCGATGCTCAGGTACTTAGTGGCCTCCTTCAAGTGTCGTCCAAAAGGTGTGTCTTCATCCGGTCGAGCAAACTTGTTCCTTGGATCTGCCATCTATAGAGTAGAAAGTGGAGAAGAGTCAGAAAGGAGTAGAGAAGAGTGTCCTCTGGTTTTGTCCCAGTGGAGAAGAGTCAGGGACTAATCTATGATAAAAATAATCGCGGATAGGTCCCTGGCCGAAAATAAAATAAAAAGAAAAACCTAATGAACGAACGTTCGTGACGAAGACCTAAGGAACGAACGTGTTCGTTATGACGAACTAAACAGAGAACGTTCACTAACTAGCAAACCCTAAAAAAAGATCTAAAACCGATGAACCGAAAAAAAATAAACCGACGAAACCCAAAAAAATGATCTAGGTTTTTACCTAAAACCGGCGGGGTTGGCGGCGGTTTCCGGAGAGGTGGCGGCGGCGGCGGCGGCGGCTCGCGGCTCCCACGCGGGGAAAGGCGGCGGCGGCCTGCTGGGCCATCGGCCCGGTCGGTCCGAAACTTTTTTTTTAATAAAATTTCGCCCGAAAGAAAAAAATCCTAATAAAATAAAAAACTTCAAAAAATACCAGAAACAATTTTCACAGTCTAAACCTAATATTCAGAACAAGGTGAACATTTTTCTGGCCTAAAAATGCAATTTTCGAAAATGCATATTTTTCTAATTCAAATAGAATAGCAAATAAAAGGCAAATAAAATATTAATTTGATTCTAAAATTCCTTCTCCAATATTTCTCTCTTATTGAAGAAGTCATTTTATCTTCTCTCTTTTATTTTTATTTTTTAAATAATTGGAGAGAAAAATATTAAAACTAAATTGATCCTCTTTTCAAATTTGAAAATAAATTCAAATAGGAAAATTTGTGAAATCCACAACTCTCTCCTTGGGCCCTTGAGTTGCTTAAGATTTCTAGGATCCCAACCAAAATGCAAATAAAAATATGATATGCATATGATGACCTATGTATAACATCCAAATTGAAAATTGGGATGTTACACTTCTTTGGAGTGGGTTTAAGCGGCGGTTCAGGAAGAGTCCAATCATCGTAATTTTTCAATATATTATTCAATAGTTCCCGCTTGTCCAATAGTTCGTTCCCTGAAAACACAGCCAACACAAATATCTAGGAAGTCCCTAGAAGCGTCGGTTAGTCCATTATAGAAGATATCAAGTACTCCCTCCATTTACTTATACAAGGCCACTATGGAATATACATTTTGCATCTATACAAGGCCACCAACAGTAATCAAGGCAAAATTAATGACATTTTCTCGTACTAGTAACATGTTTAATACTTGCATGCATGCAGTCATAATGATAGTCAGCTACTTCATCCACTCAGTTTCCTTGCATGCATGCAGCGTATTAATGATCCCACTAAACGAAAAGAAAAGTGTACTACAAAGCTGGCATTAAATTTTACATTGGTACCTATAATCTAAGTTTGTGGCCTTGTATATAAAAATGGAGGGAGTACTTCATTTTTCTTAAGTGGATGATCAAGCAAAGCATTAAGCAATTGGAGAAGCCTCCCCCAAGCTTGTGGGAGACTCTCTTCTTCAATTTGCACAAAGTTAAATATTTCCTGTAAGGCAACTTGTTTCTTATGAGCAGGAAAATATTTTTCAGAGAAGTAATAAATCATATCCTGGGGACTACGCACACAACCAGGAGCAAGAGTATTGCACCATATCTTAGCATCACCCTTTAATGAGGATGGAAATAACTTGATGATATAGTAATAACGAATTTTATCCTCGTGAGCAAAGAGGGTGGCTATATCGTTCAATTTAGTAAGGTGTGCCACTACAGTTTCAGATTCATAGCCAGAAAAAGGATCAGATTCAACCAAAGTAATCAACTCTGGGTCGATAGAGAATTCATAATCCTTATCATCAACAAAGATAGGTCAGGTTGCAAACTGAGGATCACATTTCATTTTAGCATTCAAAGTCTTTTCTTTATACTTGCATAATAATTTCTTCATATCATCTCTATCCTTACAAGAAAGAATATCTCTAGTTACCTCTCCATCCATAACATAACCCTCAGGTATCTTAGGCAGTTCATCTCTAGGAGAGCTAGATCTAATAGGGGTTTTAAGATTTTCAGTTTCAAGTACTTCATTAGTTTCAGTGATCTCATCAGTTTCAATAATTTCTTTCTCTCTAACTCTAGCAATTTGTTCATCACGAAATTCACCCAATGGCACATCATCATCAAGAAAGGTACTAGCATCATCGCGAGTAGCATTCATAGAAGTAACATCATCACTAACTTGTGACATATTAGGATTAATAGCATGTGGTGGTGTTGCAAGTCTACTCATAACAGAAGGTGAATCAAGTGCAGAGCTAGATGGCAGTTCCTTACCTCCCCTCGTCTTAGAGGGAAAATTCTTAGTCTTGGTATCTTTCAAATTCTTCATAGTGATAAATTGATAATAATCCCTAGTGACTCAACAAATAGAGATATGCTCCCCGGCAACGGCGCCAGAAAAAGGTCCTGATAACCCACAAGTATAGGGGATCGCAATAGTTCTTGAGGGTAGAGTATTCAACCCAAATTTATTGATTCAACACAAGGGGAGCCAAAGAATATTTGCAAGTATTAGCAGCTGAGTTGTCAATTCAACCACACTTGGAGATTAATTATCTGGAGCAATATGATCAGTAGCACAGTAATATGATAATTTTGATAGCAGTGGTAACCGTAATAGTAACGGTAACAGCAATAGCAATGATTTTGTAGCAAGTGGGACAGTACCAATAGCAATAGTAACTTAGCAAGAACAATATGTGAAAAACTCTTAGGCATTGGATCCGTGAATTCGTTTGATCATATTCATCATATAACAGTCATAACCTAGGGCGATACAAAACTAGCTCCAGTTCATAAATATAATGTAGGCATGTATTCCGTAAATAGTCATACGTGCTTATGGAAAGAACTTGCATGACATCTTTTGTCCTACCCTCCCGTGGCAGCAGGGTCCATAAGGAAACTAAGGGATATTAAGGCCTCCTTTAATAGAGAACTGGAACAAAGCATTAGCACACAGTGAATACATGTACTCCTCAGATTACGGGCATCACCGGAAAGTATCCTCACTATTGTCACTCCGGGGTTTGCGGATCATAACACGTAATAGGTGACTATAACTTGCAAGATCGGATCTAGAACATAGATATAATGATGATAACATAAACCGTTCAGATCTGAAATCATGGCACCCAGGCCCAAAGTGACAAGCATTATGCATGGCAAAGTCATAGCAACATCAATCTCAGAAGATAATGGATACTAGGGATCAAGCCCTAACAAAACTAACTCGATTACATGATGAATCTCATCCAACTCCCTCACCGACCAGCGAGCCTATGAAGGAATTACTCACTCCCGGTGGGGAGCATCATGGAATTGGTGATGGAGAAGGTTGGTGATGACGAAGATCGAAGATTCCCATCTCCGGAGCCCCAAACGGACTCTAGATCTGGCCTCCCAATGAAGAACAGGAGGTGGCGGTGGCTCTGTCTCGTGAAATGCGATAATTCTTTCTCCCCAATTTTTTCTCCAAAAATAGGATTTTATACCGTCGGAGATAGGGTCAGCGGGGCCACCACGTGGGCACAACTCACCTGGGCATGCCAGGAAGTGGGCGCGCCCTGGTGGGTTGTGCTCCCCCAGGGACCCCCCCTCCGGTGGTTCTTGGCTCCAGTATTTTTCTTTTATTCCATAAAAAATCTCCAAAAAGTTTTGTTCCTTTTCGAGAACTTTTATTTCTACACAAAAACAACACCATGGTAGTTCTACTGAAAACAACGTCAGTCCGGGTTAGTTTCATTCAAATCATGCAAATTAGAGTCCAAAACAAGTGGAAAAGTGTTAGGAAAAATAGATACGACGGAGACGTATCAAGCCTCTACTAGACTAGCTCGTTAATCAAAGATGGTTAAGGTTTCCTAACCATGGACATGAGTTGTCATTTGATAACGAGATCACATCATTAGGATAATGATGTGATGGACAAGACCCATCCGTTAGTTTAGCATATGATCATTCAGTTTAGTGTTATTCCTTTCTTAATGTCAAATACATTATCCTTCGACTATGAGATCATGCGACTCCCAGATACCGGAGGAATACCTTGTGTGCTATCAAACTTCACAATGTAACTGGGTGATCATAAAGATGCTCTGCAGGTATCTTCGAAGGTGTCTGTTGAGTTGGCATGGGTCGAGATTAGGATATGTCACTCCGTGTATCGGAGAGGTATCTCTGGGCCCTCTCGGTAATACACATCACAAGAAGCTTGCAAGCAAAGTGACTAAGGAGTTAGTTATGAGATGATTTATTACGGAACAAGTAAAGAGACTTGCCAGTAATGATATTGAATTAGGTATAGAGATACCGACGATCGAATCTCGGGCAAGTAACATACCGACAAACAAAGGGAATCAAGTATATTGTCATAACGGTTCGACCGATAAAGATCTTCGTAGAATATGTAGGAACCAATATGGGCATCCAGGTTTTGCTATTGGTTATTTACCAGAGAGGTGTCTCGGTCATGTCTACATAGTTCTCGAACCCGTAGGGTCCGCGCGCTTAACATTCGCTGACGATATAGTGTTATATGATTTGGTGAAAAAATGTTGTTCGGAGTCCCGGATGAGATCACGGACATGACGAGGAGCTCCAAAATGGTCCGGAGGTAAAGATCGATATATAGGATGATGATATTTGGACACCGGAAGAGTTTCAGGAGGTACCGAGTATTCATCGGATCACCGGAAGGGGTTCCGGGAAGCCCCGGGAGGCTATATGGGCTTAATGGGCCAAAGGGGAAACACACCAGCCCACAAGGGGCTGGTGCGCCCCTCTCCCTGGCCGCCGGCCCTAGGGGGAGGAAAGGGGGAGGGTTGGCCCCTCCCGCCTTTCCCTCCTCATGAGATAAAGGAAAGAGGGGCGCCACCTTCCCATGCCTTCCTCCCGCGCACAAACAAGGAAAGGGGGGCGGCCAAGGGATGAAGCCCAAGGGGGATTTGGCCACCATTGGGGCGCCTCCTGGCTGCCTCCCCTCTCCCCCACCTATATATTGTGGGAGGGGGTGCCGCACATAGCCACGACAATCTCTTAGCCGTGTGCGGCGCCCCTCTCCACAGTTTTGTCCCTCTGTCATATTTTCAGAGTGCTTAGGAGAAGCCTTGCGGAGATAGCATCACCACCACCATCACCACCCCGTCGTGGTGCCGGAACTCATCCACTACTTTGCCCATCTTGCTGGATCAAGAAGGCGAGGACGTCACCGAGCTGAACGTGTGCTAAACGCGGAGGTGCTAATAACCCACAAGTATAGGGGGGTCATTTGTAGCCTTTTTCGATAAATAAGAGTGTCGAACCCAACGAGGAGCTAAAGGTAGAACAAATATTCCCTCAAGTTCTATAGACCACCGATACAACTCTACGCACACTTGACATATGCTTTACCTAGAACAAGTAACTATTTCGCAAGAATAAAACTATGAGTACTTTGCGAGAATAAAACTATGAATAAAAGTGGATAGCTTTTGTCAACAAGAAAGTCATTTGTCCCTAGGCAATCGATAACTAGATCGATAATCATTCTTGCAATTTTATATGAGGGAGAGGCATGAGCTAACATACTTTCTCCACTTGGATCATATGCACTTATGATTGGAACTCTAGCAAGCATCCGCAACTACTAAAGATCATTAAGATTGTAAAACCCAACCATAGCATTAAGTATCAAGTCCTCTTTACTCCCATATGCAACAGTCGACTTATCCGCGTTTAGGCTTTTGTCACTCCCGCAACCAGCAATAAGCAAATCATGAACATATTGCAACACCCTACAGCAGGGGCCCCTCAAGTTTGCGTGACACGGAGGGCACCGTAGGACAGCACCATAAATAAAGTATACAATCATACCAACCAAGATCACGATTAGCCCACAGGAAAAAACGAATCTACTAAAACATCATAACATAATCATAGATCATTGAGAAATAATATATGGAGTTGAGCACCATGTTTAAGTAAAGATTACAACGGGGAGAAGGGGTGTTACACCGCTGCATAGAGGGGGAGAAAGTTGGTGTTGACGGTAGCAAGGTTGTTGATGTAGATCGTCGTCACGATCCTAGCCCTGGCGGCACTTCGGCGCCACCGAGAGAGAGGGGGAGAGAGCCACCCTCCTTCTTCTTCTTCCTTGGCCTCCCCCTAGATGGGTGGAGAGTTACCCCTCTGGTCCATGGCCTCCATGCCGATGGAGGGGCGGGAGCCCCTCCGAGATTGGATCTCCCTCTCTGTTCTCTTCTGTTTCGCGTTCCTGTTTTCTGGCCGAAAACCATTTCTTAAATTCCCGAAGATCCGTAACTCCGATTGCACTGAGATTTTAACCCGATTTTTCCGGATATAAGCTTCCTTGCGCCTGAAGTAGAGCTCCAACTGACTTACGAGAAGGGCACAACCCACCACCACGCGCCTGGGCTGCTTGGCGAGCCCAGGTGTCTTGTGGTGGCCGTGGGCCCACGTTTGCGTTGATTCCACCTCCCAAAAATCACAAATATTCCAAAATAATCCTCCATAAATTTTCATCGCATTTGGACTTCGTTTTATATGGATATTCTGCGAAGAAAAAAACATGCAAAAAAGGAACTGGCACTGGGCACTGGATCAATAGGTTAGTCCAATAAATCGTATAAATAGTCGCCAAAAGTATGTGAAAGTTGTATAATATTGGCATGAAACAATCAAAAATTATAGATACGATGGAGACGTATCAGCATCCCCAAGCTTAATTCCTGCTCGTCCTCGAGTAGGTAAATCATTAAAAGGATAATTTTTGATGTGGAATGCTACCTAGCATAATCTTGATCATATATCTAATCATGGCATGAATATTAAGACATAAGTGATTCAAAGCAACAGTTTATAATTTGACATAAAGACATTAATACTCAGGCATCCCAACAAACAATCATGCCTTTCAAAATATCAACTCTAAAGAGAGATATCCCTACAAAATCATATAGTCTTGTCATACTCTGTCTTCTTAACACAAAGTATTTATCATGCACAACCCCGATGACAAGCGAAGCAATTGGTTCATACTTTTTAACGCGCTTCAGCTTTTTCAACCCTCACGCAATACAAGAGCGCGAGCCATGGATATAGCACTATGGGTGGAATAGAGTATGATGATAGGGGTAAATATAGAGAAGACAAAAAGTAAGAAAGTCTCACATTGACGTGGCTAACCAACGGGCTATGGAGATGCCCATCAATTGATATCAATGCAAGGAGTAGGGATTGCCATGCAATGAATGCACTAAGAGCTGTAAGTGTATGAAAGCTCAACATGAAAATTGAGTGGGTGTGCATCTAACTCTATAATGAAAAATTCCCACTAGTATATGAAAGTGACAACATAGGAGACTCTCTATATGAAAAACATAGTGCTACTTTGAAGCACAACTGTGGAACTAGCATGCCCCTTCTCTTCCTTCTTTCTTTCATTTTTTTTCACTTTTTTCATTTTTTTTCTTTTCGGTTCGGAGTCTCATCCCGACTCGTGGGGGAATCATAGTCTCCATCATCCATTCCTTACTGGGACAATGCTCTAATAATGAATAATGATGATCATCACACTTCTATTTAGTTACAACTCAATATTACAACTCGATACCTAGAACAAAATATGACTCTATATGAATGCCTCTGGCAGTGTACCAGAATGTGCAATGATCTAGCATAACAACGATATAAAAAAATGGACAAGCCATGGAAATATCATGCTAGCTATCTTACGATCATGCAAAGCAATATGACAATGAATGCTCAAGTCATCAAAACGGAAGCGGTGGAAGTTGCATGGCAATATAACTCGAAATGGCTATGGAAAGGCCATAATAGGTAGGTATGATGGCTGTTTTGAGGAAGATATAGTAAGGCTTATGTGTGATAGAGCGTATCATATCACGGGGTTTGGATGCACCTGCGAAGTTTGCACCACATCTCGAGGAGAGAAAGGGCAATGCATGATACCGTAGAGGCTAGCAAATTGCGGAATGGTAAGAGTGCGTATAATCCATGGACTCGCATTACTCATAAAGAACTCATATACTTATTGCAAAATTTTATTAGACCTCGAAGCAAAGTACTACTACGCATGCCCCTAGGGGGATAGATTGGTAGGAAAAGACCATCGCTCATCCCCGACCGCCACTCATAAGGAAGACAATCAATAATAAATCATGCTCCAACTTCAGAGCATAACGAGAGACTATACGTGCATGCTTCGGCAATCACAAACCTTAACAGCAATATTCTTACTAACCACAACCATTTACTAGTACCTCCCACATATTACCATCTCTATATTGCAAAACTATTGCAAGGAATCAAACATATCATAATCAGTGATCCATCAGTTTTATGTAGGATTTAATGACTAACCATGCAAATGACCAATTCCCGTTGACTCTCTAAATAGATATAAGTGAAGCATGAGAGTTTAAATTTTTTCTACATAAGACCATGCTCTAATAAATATAAGGGAAGCAAAAGAGCATTCTTCAAATAAAGGTTTTCTATGTGAAGAGAAACATGCAATCCAAACTTCAAATGATATAGGTGAATGATACGTCTCCAACGTATCTATAATTTTTTATTGTTCCATGCTGTTATATTATCATTCTTGGATGTTTTATAATCATTTTATAGTCATTTTATATCATTTTTTGGGACTAACCTATTGACCCAGTGCACAGTGCCAGTTGCTGTTTTTGCATGATTTTTACATCGCAGGAAATCAATTTCAAACGGAGTCCAAACACCGCGAAACTTTTTGTGGATTTTTTATGGACCAGAAGACATCCAAATGACCACACTAGCACTTGCGAGGTGCCCCGAGGGGAGCACAACCCACCAGGGCGCGCCTGGGGGCCCAGGCGCGCCCAGGTCGGTTGTGCCCACCTCGGTGGCCTCCCGCACCCCCTCTTTGCCCTATAAATTCCCAAATATTCCAAAACCCTTCGGGGTACCCCTAGATCAGAAGTTCCACCGCCGCAAGGCCTCTGTATCCACGAGATCCTGTAGCGACCAGACCTCAAATAGTCTGTGCTGCTGTGCACCAGTGTCATCCCTGGATCAGTAATGCTGACACGCACAGTACAAATGGAGGATTTATAACAGAGTAGCAATCACACACTTATTACATCGAATATCTCCAAAGAGAATAAGTATGATAAATATGGCTTAAGGCCATCTAAAAATGATAACAGCGGAAGACTTGGAAGATAAGTGAGTCCATCAACTCCAGCGGCATCACTGAGTATAAGACCACGACCTAAGGCACCTTACTCGTCGTCTGAAAAGTCTGCAACATGAAACGTTGCAGCCCGAAAACGGGTCAGCACATGGAATATGCTGGCAATGTAACACATAGAGAGTAATGAACAGTAATAATACTATACTACATGCATATAAGGCTGGTGGAAAGCTCTATGGTTAAAGTTTTTGCGGAAAGCCAATTTTTCCCTACTGCAAAGGAATAAATTTTATTTAACTATCATGGTGGTTGTTAAACATTGAGATGGTTGACAGCATCTCAATCCCAATTAGGTGTCATCAATAACCCAACAAAATTAATTAAAAGTAACATGGTGATGAGATTCACATGATAATCCAGGTACTAGATACTCAAATTGTCCATAACCGGGGACACGGCTAACCATGATTAGTTTGTACACTCTGCAGAGGTTTGTGCACTTTTCCCCACAAGACTCGATCTCCTCCGTTGGATTACTCGCACTACCTGGTGTTTGAGTAACGGATGACCGAGACACAGTCTTTCAGAAGTGTTTGCACCTTACGTATGGGTAGACAGTTACACCTACTTTCCCCTACATCTGCTAGTCTACCACTGTAAGAGTTCACACAACTTAGTCAACTATGCTAGAGCCCATAATAGCTTGTGGCTGCACACGGAAGTTTCTAGCATGAATAATCTCATGATCCCTTTGAACCTGGGTGGCGGTCCAAAAGAAAAACAGGCAATCCTGGAATACCCAGGTACCTCAATCCACCCAGATGTGAGTTTTAGTTGCCACCTTAAGTAAACCATTATTAACAATCTCACATCTGTCATGAATATCACTCAAACCCAATCCACGTCTACGAGCATAGCATGGCAATATAATAGCAAACGTAGAAGTAACTCCCAAGGGTTTGATAAAAGAACAGGTAATAGGTACTACCTCAACTACTTCCCAATACCCACAATTTAATTAGATCCTAATCATGCAATGTTTGAGGAATAGATCTAATGCAATAAAAACTGGGTATGGAAGGTATATGATCAAAGTGTTACTTGCCTTGCTGATGATCCGCGAAACCTAGCGATTCGAAGTAACAAGCGGCACACTCCGGGTACTCTATCGCAAACAAACAAGCAAACAATAAGTACTCATCTAATGCACAGGTAAAACTCGAATGAAAGATCCAACCAGAAAGTTCAACTTAAGAACTCCGGTTTGCAAAAAGAATCAACTCGAACGAAGCAACGAAAGTCAAACGGCGAAAGAAACAAACTTCGTTTACTAATCTAGATTTAGGTCAAATTTTACAGTAGCAAAAACTTGTTTGAGTAGGTTAAACGGAAAGAGAATTTCGAGACGAAACTCTAGGCGCTTGAATCGCCTGATTCCGATAAACGAGCGAAAAGTTAAACAGAAACGAAGATTCGATCAGAAATCGAGATCTGAGATAATCGCGGAAAAATCCGATGAAAAAGAAAAACGGACGAACGGTTAAAGAACAGACGTTCGTTAACAGAGAAAATCCGACGAACGCGTTCGTTAAAACGAACGGGTCGGTGAACGTTCACAAATAACAAAACCGAAGAAATAAACCGATCTAGGTTTTTTTTAAACAAACGGTTTTTTTTAAAACAAAACCGGCAACGACGGCGAGGTATACCTCGTCGGGGCAGGGCTCCGGCGGGGCTCCGGCTGGCTCCGGCGAGGGCGGCAGGGTGCGGCGGCGCTCAGGGGGCTCGGGGGTGGCGAGGGGCGGCTCCGGCGACGGGGTTCGGCGAGCGGCGGCGGCCTTCGGGCTCCGGCTCAGGCGGCGGGGTGCGGGGCGGCGGGGTTTATAAAGAGGGGGGAGGGGTGCTTGGAGGAGGGGGCAAGGCGCGGCGGCGGGGTGTCCATGGCGGACACGGCGGCGGCGTCCGGCGTGCTCGTGGAGGAGAACACGGAGAGGGGCCGGCGGCTCGGCTGGGCCTCGGCCCGGTCGGGCTCGGCGCGAATTTTTTTTAAACGTTCCGCCGAAAAATTCGTAGAAACATAAATAAAAATGCAAAAAAGATAAAACAAATTTTCCCCATCTAGTTAGAATATTTAGAACAGGGTGAACATTCTTTTGACACAAAAATAAAATTTTGAAAACATGCAATATTTTTTAATGCAAATAAAATCCGAATAAAATCCAATAAATGATTTTAACATTTTTCCTCCAATATTTCAATTGTTTTGGAGAAGTCATATTTTCTCCTCTCATTTATTTTTAATGAAATATTTTTCCGGAGAGAAAAATAATTAAAACCAAAATCCTCGTTTTATTATTTGATGAAAATCAAATATGAAAATTCGAGAAAATCCCCAACTCTGTTCGAGGGTCCTTGAGTTGCTTAGGATTTATCGAGGATTTGTCGAAATGCAATAAAATATGATATGCAATGATGATCTATGTATAACATACCAAATTGAAAATTTGGGATGTTACAAACCTACCCCCCTTAAGATGAATCTCGCCCTCGAGATTCGGGTTGGCTAGAAAACAGGTGGGAGTGGTCCTTCCGTAGATCTTCCTCTCGCTCCCAGGTGGCTTCATCTTCCGTGTGGTGACTCCACTGGACTTTGCAAAACTTGATAACCTTACTGCGGGTAACTCGGTTGGCATACTCAAGAATCTTAACTGGTTTCTCCTCATAGGTCAAATCACTTTCCAGCTGAATCGCTTCCAGCGGCACAGTATCTCTCAGTGGTATCTCAGCCATCTCTGCGTGGCACTTCTTCAACTGGGAAACGTGAAATACATCATGAACTCCAGACAATCCTTCGGGCAATTCCAGCTTGTAGGCAACTTCTCCCATATGTTCCAAAACTCTGTATGGTCCGATAAAATGGGGCGCTAACTTTCCCTTAACTCCAAAGCGCTTCACTCCTCGAAGTGGTGATACTCGAAGATAAACTCTGTCTCCAACTTCGTGAACTGTCTCCTTTCGTTTAGAATCAGCATAACTCTTCTGCCTGGACTGGGCTACCTTGAGCCTATCGCGAATCAACCTCACTTTCTGTTCAGACTCCTTAATCAAATCTGGTCCAAACAACTGACGGTCTCCAACTTCATCCCATAACAGCGGTGTTCTACACCTCCTTCCGTACAAAGCTTCGAAAGGGGCCATCTTCAAACTGGTTTGATAACTGTTGTTATACGAAAACTCTACATATGGTAAATTGTCGTCCCAACTAGATCCATAATCTAGTGCACAAGCTCTCAACATGTCCTCCAAAATCTGGTTGACTCTCTCGGTCTGTCCATCTGTTTGTGGGTGAAAAGCTGTACTAAATTCTAGCCTGGTTCCCAAAGTTTCATGTAACTGCTTCCAAAACTTCGAGGTAAATTGGGTTCCTCTGTCTGATACAATGGTCCTCGGAACTCCATGCAAACATACGATCCTGGTCATGTATATCTTTGCCAACTTAGCACTGGTGTAAGTGGTCTTCACTGGAATGAAATGACCCACTTTCGTCAAACGGTCGACTACAACCCATATTGAGTCATAGCCTGAACGAGTCCTGGGTAATCCCGTGATAAAATCCATGCCTATTTTATCCCACTTCCATTCGGGTATCGGCAATGGTTGTAGCAATCCTGCTGGCTTCTGATGCTCTGCCTTCACTCTCTGACATACTTCACAAACTGCTACATACTCTGCAATATCCTTCTTCATTTCGGTCCACCAGAAAGTATTCTTCAGATCCAAATACATCTTGGTATTTCCTGGGTGAATCGAGTACCGTGAATCATGGGCTTCTTGCAAAATCAACTTCCTGATCTCCGGATGTTTTGGCACATAAACGCGGTCCTCAAACCATAAGGTATCGTGCTCATCCTCACGAAATCCCTTGGCTTTTCCTTTGCTCATCTTCTCCTTTATCTCTTCAATCTCCTTGTCTGTCTTCTGAGCTTCTCTGATCCTTTCCATCAAGGTAGACTGAATCTTCAGTGTCGCTAAATAGCCTCTTGGGGCTATCTCCAAACATAGTTCGCGAAGGTCCTCGGCTAACTCTTGAGGTAACTCTCCTGTCATGAGGGTGTTGACATGACTCTTGCGGCTCAACGCGTCTGCTACTACGTTAGCCTTTCCTGGGTGATAATGCAATCTCATATCATAATCCTTAATGAGCTCCAACCATCTCCTCTGTCTAAGATTTAACTCCTTCTGCGTGAAAATATACTTCAAACTCTTGTGATCCGTATACACCTCACAATGGTTTCCGATGAGAAAATGTCTCCATGTCTTCAACGCATGCACCACGGCTGCTAACTCCAAATCATGCGTAGCATAATTCTTCTCATGGGGTTTAAGTTGTCGTGAAGCATATGACACAACTCTTCCTTCCTGCATAAGCACTGCTCCAAGTCCTCGACGAGAAGCGTCGCAATAAACTTCATAATCCTTGCGTTGATCTGGCAGAATCAACACTGGTGATGCAACCAATCGTTTCTTCAACTCTTGGAAACTAGCTTCACAATCCTCAGTCCAATTGAATTTGGTGTCCTTTTTCAATAGCTCAGTCATGGGCTTAGCAATCTTCGAGAAATTCTCGATGAATCTCCGGTAGTATCCTGCAAGTCCAAAAAAACTCCGGATTTCTCCAACTGTCGTGGGTGATTCCCAACTTGTCACTGTGTCAACCTTGGCAGGGTCTACTGCTATTCCTTCTCCAGAAATAACATGTCCAAGGAATCCAACTTCCTTCAGCCAAAATTCACATTTGCTGAACTTGGCATATAACTGATGTTCTCTGAGCTTCTCAAGTACCAATCGCAAATGCTCCTCATGCTCTTCCTCATTCTTGGAAAAGACTAAAATATTGTCAATGAACACCACGACGAACTTGTCCAAAAACTCCATAAACACTTTGTTCATCAGGTTCATAAAATAGGCAGGTGCGTTAGTCAGACCAAATGACATAAGGGTATACTCATATAATCCATATCTGGTGGTAAAAGCCGTCTTAGGTATATCCTGCTCTTGAATCTTTAACTGATGGTATCCTGATCGTAGATCGATCTTGGAAAATACTTTAGCTCCTTGTAGGCGGTCAAACAAATCATTGATCATCGGCAGTGGGTACTTGTTTTTGATGGTCACTTCATTCAATCCACTAGAAGTACTGGTGATCCCCAAGGTGACGAACTTGGGCGAATATAGCCTTTATCCAGTAACTCCTTGATCTGCTTCTTAATTTCCTCCAAATCTTTTGCGGGCATCCTGTACGGTCTCTTAGATATTGGCCCTGTGCCTGGCAAAAGTTCAATCAAGAACTCAATGTCTCTATCCGGTGGCATGCCTGGCAACTCTTCTGGAAATACATCCGGATAATCCTTCACCACTGGTACTTCCTCCTGTACAACTCCTGATAAGGAATTCACTTGAGTCCTCTTCGGCATATGCCGGGATACATACTTGATCCTTTTTCCTGCTGGGGTGGTAAGCAAAAATCGTCTTGCTGGCATAATCGATGTTTCCTCCATACAACGATAGCCAATCCATTCCCAAAATCACATCCAAACCTTGCGACTCCAAAACTATTAGGTCTGAGGGGAAAACATGCCTACCAATGGCCAATGGCATCTGAAAACATCCTTGGCTTGCCATATACTCTGCTCCTGGCGAGGTTACTAACATAGGGGTTCTGAGAACTTTGGTGGACAGCTTAAACTTATTCACAAATCCCCTTGATATGTATGAATGCGATGCACCAGTATCGAAAAGAACGGTTGCAGTAAATGACTTAACCAAAAACTTAACTATTACTGCATCAGGCTGTGCTTCAACCTCCTCCACGCTCACGTGGTTCACGTGTCCTTTGTTGAACGGGTTCGGCTTCTTCCCAGAGCTTCCATTGCCATTTCCATTTTGGGCTTCAGGACATTCATTGGCATAATGTCCAGTCTTCTGGCACTTAAAGCAAGTGACTTGGCTCAGGTCCCTCTTGGCTGGGGTAGATGGGTTGGTGCGGTTCTGTCCGTTGCTTCCTCCATTCCCATTACCATTTTTAGAGCCATTATGGTTGTGCGAACTACCTCCTCCATGGGTATGCTGAAACTGTCCTCCCGGCTTCGGGGAAAAACGTGGTTTCTGTTGAGCTCCATAGTTATACTTCCCTTGTCCATACTTCCTCTTACGGTTTTCAATCTGCTGTTGCTTCCCTTCAATCATGAGAGCTCTATCTACCAACTCCTGGTAGTTGTTGAAGGTTGCTACCATCAACTGCATACTCAGTTCATCATTTAGTCCTTCCAAAAATTTCTCCTGCTTGGCTGCATCTGTAGCAACGTCATCTGGTGCATAACGTGCTAACTTACTGAAATCCTCCACATACTGGCCTACGGTGCGTCCTCCTTGGCGTAGGTTGCGAAACTCACGCTTCTTCATAGCCATAGCTCCTGCTGAAACATGAGCTGTACGGAAAGCTTGCTGAAACTAGTCCCATGTGACAGTGTCAATAGGGTGTGTGGCGGTATAATTCTCCCACCATGATGCTGCGGGTCCATCAAGCTGATGTGCGGCAAAACGCACTCTTTCAGCATCTGTGCATCCTGCAGTGGTCAACTCCCTTCCAACTTTGCGGAGCCAATCATCTGCAACAATCAGCTCGGTGCTACTGGAAAACACCGGCGGGTTTAGCCTTAAGAAACGGGCTAAGTGATCAACAGGTGGTGGTGGCGGTGGGTTGTTGTTGTTGTTGTTGCCTTGGTTCTGCACTAACACTTGCATCAGGGCATTCTGTTGCTGAATCAACTGGGTGATCTCTGGTGGGAAAACAAATCCGGGGTCGCGTCTCGGAGGCATCTGATGGGTTAGAAAAGATGAGAGTTAAGAATAGAATGAGGTCTAGAGGAAAACACTACCCATATGCTCATGAGACAAATACAATCAATATCACTCAATCAATTCAAACAAGGCATAACAATCGATCTAACTAGCGTTACAAAGTGCTTGAACTATACTATTAAATGGGGGAAAACTACTACTGATATGGTGGTCTACTTAGAAATTCTGATCAGTTGAAGACTCCATGATGTCTGCTCCAGCTTCATCAACAAAGTCATCTTCACTTGGTTCCGAGTCGGTGTCGTCGATGATGATGTAGTTATCCGGACAAGTGCATTCGTCATCCTTTGCTTTTGGCACTGGATTTCCCATGGATACTCCAATCTTCTTCTCCAGGTCGTCATTCTTCCCTACTAGTGCGATGATTTCCTCCAAATAATCCTTGCGTGTAGCCTTGAGTTCTTCCTCCAGTTCCTTGATCTTCGTCAATGCCTTCTTTAGTTCTTCCTTGTCCGTGCACATCTGGTTCTCCTGGCGACGGATATGTTGGTTTTGCTCATGGATGAAGGCTGCAATTGATCCATCCTTCTTGGTTCTGATCATCTCCCATTGCGCGTCTCGGCGTCCACAAATCTGATAAATTGTATCCTTAAGCTCCCTGTGGTAGACTTCTCCAATGTGTCCCATAGCGATGTGGGCTGCCATGCTCTTCCCTAAACTCCAGGTTGGTGCTTCGAAAACCAATCTTATGGGTTCAGTAACTGGCACAAACGTCCTTCCTAGAATGTGAACTTGAATCTTCCAGCTCTCCTCTTCGGGTAATGTGGCGTTGTAGGTTCTGGTGATGCTTGGTATTCCTATGTTCAAGTACTTGGTGACTTCCTTCAAGTGTCGACCAAAAGGCGTGTCTTCATCTGGTTGCATGAACTTTCTCCTTGTATCCGGCATTCCTAAAAGAGTAGAAAGTGGAGAGGGGTCAGAAATGAGAAGAGAGAAGTGTTCTAGGGCTTAAGCTTAGTGGTCGTGTCCTACAGTCAGCGTGTGCTCTGATACCACCTTTGTAGCGACCAGACCTCAAATAGTCTGTGCTGCTGTGCACCAGTGTCATCCCTGGATCAGTAATGCTGACACGCACAGTACAAATGGAGGATTTATAACAGAGTAGCAATCACACACTTATTACAACGAATATCTCCAAAGAGAAAAAGTATGATAAATATGGCTTAAGGCCATCTAAAAACGATAACAGCGGAAGACTTGGAAGATAAGTGAGTCCATCAACTCCAGCGGCATCACTGAGTATAAGACCACGACCTAAGGCACCTTACTCGTCGTCTGAAAAGTCTGCAACATGAAACGTTGCAGCCCGAAAACGGGTCAGCACATGGAATATGCTGGCAATGTAACACATAGAGAATAATGAACAGTAATAATACTATACTACATGCATATATGGCTGGTGGAAAGCTCTATGGTTAAAGTTTTTGCGGAAAGCCAATTTTTCCCTACTGCAAAGGAATAAATTTTATTTAACTATCATGGTGGTTGTTGAACATTGAGATGGTTGACAGCATCTCAATCCCAATTAAGTGTCATCAATAACCCAAAAAAATTAATTAAAAGTAACATGGTGATGAGATTCACATGATAATCCAAGTACTAGATACTCAAGATGTCCATAACCGGGGACACGGCTAACCATGATTAGTTTGTACACTCTGCAGAGGTTTGCGCACTTTTCCCCACAAGACTCGATCTCCTCCGTTGGATTACTCGCACTACCTGGTGTTTGAGTAACGGATGACCGAGACATAGTCTTTCAGAAGTGTTTGCACCTTACGTATGGGTAGACAGTTACACCTACTTTCCCCTACATCTGCTAGTCTACCACTATAAGAGTTCACACAACTTAGTCAACTATGCTAGAGCCCATAATAGCTTGTGGCTGCACACGGAAGTTTCTAGCATGAATAATCTCATGATCCCTTTGAACCTGGGTGGCGGTCCAAAAGAAAAACAGGCAATCCTGGAATACCCAGGTACCTCAATCCACCCAGATGTGAGTTTTAGTTGCCACCTTAAGTAAACCATTATTAACAATCTCACATCTATCATGAATATCACTCAAACCCAATCCACGTCTACGAGCATAGCATGGCAATATAATAGCAAACGTAGAAGTAACTCCCAAGGGTTTGATAAAAGAACAGGTAATAGGTACTACCTCAACTACTTCCCAATACCCACAATTTAATTAGATCCTAATCATGCAATGTTTGAGGAATAGATCTAATGCAATAAAAACTGGGTATGGAAGGTATATGATCAAAGTGTTACTTGCCTTGCTGATGATCCGCGAAACCTAGCGATTCGAAGTAACAAGCGGCACACTCCGGGTACTCTATCGCAAACAAACAGGCAAACAATAAGTACTCATCTAATGCACAGGTAAAACTTGAATGAAAGATCCAACCAGTAAGTTCAACTTAAGAACTCCGGTTTGCAAAAAGAATCAACTCGAACGAAGCAACGAAAGTCAAACGGCGAAAGAAACAAACTTCGTTTACTAATCTGGATCTAGGTCAAATTTTACAGTAGAAAAACTTGTTTGAGTAGGTTAAACGGAAAGAGAATTTCGAGATGAAACTCTAGGCGCTTGAATCGCCTGATTCCGATAAACGAGCGAAAAGTTAAACAGAAACGAAGATTCGATCAGAAATCGAGATCTGAGATAATCGCGGAAAAATCCGATGAAAAAGAAAAACGGACGAACCGTTAAAGAACGGACGTTCGTGAACAGAGAAAATCCGACGAACGCGTTCGTTAAAACGAACGGGTCGGTGAACGTTCACAAAATAACAAAACCGAAGAAATAAACCGATCTAGGGTTTTTTTATTTTTAAAACGAACGGTTTTTTTTAACAAAACCGGCAACGACGGCGAGGTATACCTCGTCGGGGCAGGGCTCCGGCGAGGGCGGCGGGGTGCGGAGGGGTGCGGCGGGGCTCAGGGGGCTCGGGGGTGGCGAGGGGCGGCTCCGGCGGCGGGGTTCTGCGAGCGGCGGCGGCCTTCGGGCTCCGGCTCAGGCGGCGGGGTGCGGGTCGGGTGCGAGGCGGCGGCGGGGTGAGAGGGAGGGGGCGGCGGCGGGGTTTATAAAGAGGGGGGAGGGGTGCTTGGAGGAGGGGGCAAGGCGCGGCGGCGGGGTGTCCATGGCGGACACGTCGGCGGCGTCCGACGTGCTCGCGGAGATGGGCCGGCGGCTCGGCTGGGCCTCGGCCCGGTCGGGCGCGGCGCGAATTGTTTTTTAAACGTTCCGCCGAAAAATTCGTAGAAAAATAAATAAAAATCCAAAAAAGATAAAACAAATTTTCCCCGTCTAGTTAGAATAATTAGAACAGGGTGAACATTCTTTTGACACAAAAATAAATTTTTGAAAACATGCAATATTTTTTTAATGCAATTAAAATTGGAAATAAAATCCAATAAATGATTTTAACATTTTTCCTCCAATATTTCAATTGTTTTGGAGAAGTCATATTTTCTCCTCTCATTTATTTTTAATGAAATATTTTTCCGGAGAGAAAAATAATTAAAACCAAAATCCTCGTTTTATTATTTGATGAAAATCAAATATGAAAATTCGAGAAAATCCCCAACTCTCTCCGAGGGTCCTTGAGTTGCTTAGGATTTATCGAGGATTTGTCGAAATGCAATAAAATATGATATGCAATGATGATCTATGTATAACATACCAAATTGAAAATTTGGGATGTTACAGATCCAATCTAGACCCCGTTCCGGCACCCTGCCGGAGGGGGAGATCATCACTGGTGGCCATCTTCTTCATCCTGTCGGCCACCACGATGAGGAGGGAGTAGTCCACCCTCGGGGCTGAGGGTTTGTACCAGTAGCTATGTGTTTAATCTCTCACTCTCTCTCTCTTGTGTTCTTGAGATGGCGCGATCTAGATGTATCGCGGGCTTTGTTAATGTAGTTGGATCATATGGTGTTTTCCCCTCTCTATCTTGGTGTGATGAATTGAGTTTTTCCCTTTGAGATTTCATTGTTATCGGATTGAATACTTTTATGGATTTGAGAGCACTTGATATATGTCTTGCATATGAATACTCGTGGTGACAATGGGGTATCATATTGATTCACTTGATATGTGTTTTGGCATTCAACTCCTAGACTCCCGCGGTGACATTGGGGTAATCTATGCATAGGGGTTGATGCACGTTCTCGCCTTTAGTTTCTCCGGTAGAAATATCAGGGCACTCTTTGAGGTTCTTTGTTTTGGATTGAGTATTATGAATCTGAAATTATTTGGTGTTATTTTAGTACGAACTCTTTGATAGATCGATCCGAAAGAATAGCTTCAAGGTGGTTTCGTACCCTACAAACGATTTCTTCTTATGTTCTCCGTTAGATAGGAACTTTGGAGTGATTCTTCATCGCACGTTGAGGGATGTTTATGTAATCCAATTATATTAGCATTGTTGAGAGATTGCACTAGTGAAAGTACGGACCCTAGGCCTTATTTTCAAGCATTGCAATACCGTTTGTGCTCCGTCTTATCAATTGCTACCTTGCTGTTTTTATTTATTCAGATTATAAAAATATATTACCTACCATCCATATTACACTTTTATCACCATCTCTTCGCCGAACTAGTGCACCTATACAATTTGCCATTGTATTGGTTGTGTTGGGGACACAAGAGATTTCTTGTATTTGGTTGCAGGGTTGTTTGAGAGAGACCATCTTCATCCTATGCCTCCCACGGATTGATAAACCTTAGGTCATCCACTTGAGGGAAAATTGCTACTGTCCTACAAAACTATGTGCTTGGAGGCCCAAAACGTGTCTCCAAGATAAAGGTGCGTAGTAGACATCAAGCTCTTTTCTGGCGACGTTGCCGGGGAAGTGAGTGCATGAAGGTATATCTTTAGATCTTACAATTGAATCTTTTAGTTTCTTGTTTATCACTAGTTTGGTTTATAAAAGAAAACTACATAAAAATGGAATTGAGGTTGCATCATATTATTGATCATCTTTATAATATCTTTCTTAAAAATGATGGATTGGAAAATTGTGTCAATTGTTAGAAGAAGAAGTCAATAAAATCTTTGGCACAAAATATTTGAATGATGAGCATGACTGTAATGTTTTTAGTATGAATTCTTTGAATATCAATGATGCTAATGATATGCAAAGCTATAAGCTTGGGGATGCTATGTTTGACGAAGATGATATTTTTTGTCCCCCAAGTTTGGATGAGAAAATTTATTATGATGAAAGCATGCCTCCTATTTATGATGATTATATTGATGAAAGTGGATTTGGAGAGGTCATGACTTTATTTAATGATGATTCCACTATGTTGGAAGAGGTTTCAATTGATTATGACAACAAAGTTCCTGTCTATGATGATTATGGTGATGACATGTATGCTATAAAGAATAATGATAACCATGGAACTTGTCATCATGATTTTAATTTTCAACCTCATGATAGTTATTTTGTCGAATTTGCTCCCACTACTATTGATGAGAATAAATTTGCTTATGTGGAGAGTAACAAAATTTCTATGCTTATGTATCATGAAAAGAATGCTTTATGTGATAGTTATATTGTCGAATTCATTCATGATGCTAATGAAAATTATTATGAGGGAGGAACATATGCTTGTAGGTATTGCGACAATATCAAGTTCCTCTCTTTATGTTGAGAGTTTTGAAGTTTGTCGGCGTACAAAAGTAGGGGCCTTTCTGTACCCCTTTACTTGTGCACGGGCAGCCGTAGCCACAACCTAGGGCCGTGCTTGGCGGGGCGGAGGAAGGGAAGGAACAAGACCGCCAAGGAAGTACTCAAGCCAGAAGCATGAAGAGCAAAGGGGCAAGGTAGATTTCCCCCGGCAAGACCCTTGCCGGGACGGCCCACACAGCCCCGGCAAGACCCTTGCCGAGGCGACTTGCCCCAACACCAGCAAGGCCACGACCCTCGGGCCTGAGCGTTCTGTCACCATCGACAACATCAAGACTAGGCTCAGGGGGGCACCTGCATGGTGGCATGCAGATCTTTGTGAAAGACCAAAGGCCTGAAAATCTAGATGAGAACCAGAAGACAAAGACCCCTCGCAAGACCCTTGCCGGGGATGACCGAAGACCCCCGTCAAGATCCTTGCCGGGACGGCCATGAGACCCCGGCAAGACCCTTGCCAGGTACGGCCACGAGACCCCGACAAGACCCTTGCCGGGGGCATCTGCGGGGTCACAACCAGGCCCGCACCTACTGAAGTTTCGCTACCCCGCGGTCGCCCCGACGTGGCGACCAGCCCGCCAACTAGGCGATCACCTGCGTGGAAGCATGTAGCTTCTAGGCCAACCAGTCAAGCCCTTGTGTGTTGACATGCAGATCTTCGTGAAAATCCTGTCACCACACCAGCACAGCAGCCAGCCAGCCAGCTAGCGTGGCGCTGCAAGCCTCGTCAGCTTGGACGCGCGTCGGAGCCAGACGAGGCGACGACGGACGGGACGGGCTTTGTTGTCGTCCCCGATAAAGCAAGAGGGCACGTAGGCGGCACATTGAATGTGTTTGTCCTACAGTGCCAGACGATAAACTTGTACACTCTAGATACTTTCCACCTCCTGTGTGCCACTATGGCGACCCCTTTGACATATAAAAGGAGGCCCGAGGCGTACTGAGGGAGGATTCGGACTTTTTGGGCTGGGCATGCACGGCAGCTAGTTCAAGACCTCAAGAACACCAAATATACACAGATAAGCAGGACTAGGGTATTATGCATCGTTTGCGGCCCGAACCTGGGTAAAAATCCCCTCGCGTTGATTGCTAGACCTTCTCTTTGCGCGGCTCCACGCCCCGCCAACCGTAGAAGGGATTCCCCGGGATCCCATAGGTGTCATTTCCCCCGACATCTTTGGTGCGCCAGGTAGGGGGCGCTGAGGCTGTGAAAATCTGGTCTAGAAGTTAGCGCATCGACTTCATCACCGCCATGGCCCCCAAGATGAAGGGGCTCACAGCGATCGGGTCGTCCGGTGCCGGCCCGTCCGCACCAGTGCGGACGGGCGATGGCGCGGTCGCGGATGGTGGCGGAGGTGTGCGCGCGAGCATCTACGACACTCTGGCAATCGGAGCCAGGCGAGTGGCGTCGTTCATGTCCAAGATAACGAGCCACACGCCGCTGGGTCCGGGGGGCGGGGCCGTTCTACCCACGGGCGGTGCGGCAACCTCCAGGACGCCCCAGCCGGCGGCCGCGCGCGACGAGCAACGCCACGACGTCGGTGCCCCCGGTCGCCGCCGCGGGAAGAGCCCTTTGCGCCACTCCCAGGACACACCGGGCCAGCGTGCGCACCCGGAAGCTGGCGGAAACGACGCGCGACCGCGAGACCGTGATAGAGCTCCTTCTAACGTAGTTAGAAGTCGGAGCGCATCACGGTCCACTCAGCTTTCGACGCCACCCACGCCAGCAGAAGCGTTGGCGCGTGTGCAACTGCTCCTCGACTTTCATCCTCCCGCGGAGAAGCTCAATGGGTGGAGAGCCACCATTCGGAGCCTCATCAGCTGTGCCAATAAAGATGAACCGCGACCAGCGGAACCCTCATGCTGGCGCTCCGTCGAGCCGGCGCACGCCAATGGTGGAAGGACCAGGGCTGCTGCAACCACGGTGCACTCTCCTCCCCCACACCAGCAACAGTAGTCGCCGGCTCGTCGGGCCGACGCCTGTGACAACGTTTCCACAGCATCGTCCGACTCGCGAGCCCGCTGCGACCAACGCCAAGTTCTTCGAGAGCGAGCTCAGGAGGACGCTCGGACCACCATCAAGCGGCGGCGGGAAGCACGCCATCAGTCAGACCGGCGTGCGGGGCCCACTATGGACCGCCCGGCGCCGGGGGGCTCCGGTGACCTACCTTACGAGGTGGGTTGTCCAGCCTTTACCCGTGAGCTGCGGCGGTTCCAGTGGCCCACCCACCGCACGTTCAAGCCTAAGGTCGGAGAAAAGTACAACAGCAAGACTCACCCGTCGGAGTTCCTCAGCATCTACACTATCACGATGCTAGCTGCCGGGCCTCACGACGACAAGGTGCTTGCCAACTACTTTCCGTTGGCACTTAAGCCCAACGTCATGTCATGGTTGATGCACCTGCCAGTGGATTCCATCTCTTCTTGGTCGGATCTGTGCCACGAGTTTGTTGGTGCCTTTACCGGAGGCCACCAAGCTCCTGGCCAGGCAAGTGATTTGCATGTCATCCCCCAGAAGGATGGCGAGACCCTGCGCAAGTACATACAAAGGTTCAGCCGTGTGGAGTACAACATCCCAGATGTTCATCCCGCCGCCGTCATCAGTGCATTCCATCAGAATGTGCGCAACCGCAAGATGCGTGAAGAGCTGGCAATAAACAAGGTTAAGGATGTAGCCGAGCTTTATGTTCTGGCCGATAGATGTGCTCGGGCTGAAGAAGGGAGGAAGTACCCCGGCGAAGACGCCGGCGCGGAAACCGACTCCACAGACAAAGACGTCGTCGCCCCGGCAAAGAAGGGTCGATGCCACAATAGGAAGCGTAAGCGCAAGACCGTGCTTGCCGTTGAGAGATCCGGCGACCCCGGCGCCGCCAAGAAGGCCAAGGCTGACGACCCCGGAAAGGAAGTTGCCGGGTGCGCTGCCTGCCGGGCCTTGGCGGCTGCTGACAAGCCAGGAGGCTTCGACAAGCAGTACTGCAAGATCCATGCACCAAGGGCCATGACCTCCAGAACTGCCGGCAGGTTGAGTTGCTTGCAGAGAAGCAGAAAGTTGAATATGAGAGGCAGGACAAGGAAAAGGGTCAGGATGGTGCTGAGGGGTTCGGCAAGAAGCGTGGCGGCCGAGGGGATCGCCGCGGCAAGCATAACCAACCAGAGAGGCCCGCTCGGGGCCGCGACAAGAAGGAGGGAGATGATGACCATGATGAGGACGACGAGTCCACCGAGCATGAGTTCGAGAAGGCCACGGAGGCCATGTGCGTCGACAGTGGCGCCTCGTTGCACACCTCTCACTGCCAACTGAAGCAGTGGGCGCGTGAAGTCACTGTGGTGGAGCCATCGTTCGATGCCCAGAGGCCATTGAAGTGGTCCAGCACGCCTATCATTTTTGACACCGAGGATCACCCCGATCGCACAACTGTGGTCGGGCGTTTGCCGTTGTTGGTTTCACCAACAATACGCAGCCTCAAGGTGACAAAAGTGCTAGTTGATGGAGGGGCCGGTCTGAACTTGATCTCGCCCGCCATGATCGAGAGACTGCAAATCCCCGATGGAGATCTCGAGGAGACGGGCATGTTTCAAGGGGTCAACCCGGGGAGGAGTCAGCCGAAGGGTAAGGGCAAGCTGCCCGTTACATTTGGGGGCGAGCTCAACTATCGGACGGAGAAGATCGTTTTTGATGTCGTCAAGATCCCCTTGCCTTATAATGAGATCCTTGGCCACCCAGTGCTGGCCAAGTCATGGCAGCGTCACATTACGCCTACAACATGTTGAAGATGCCCGGGCCAATGAGCATCATCACCGTCCCCTCCAACAAGAAAGACGCGCTCATCTGCACCGACCAACTTTACCGGGAGGCAGTTGCAGCAACTCCCACCAAGGCACTTGCTCCTGCCACTGAAGCCCCAGGAGGGAAGAAAACCGGCAAGACCTCTGCCTCTACCGGCAAGGCCCCTTCCGGTGAGACCTCTTCCGGCAAGACCTCCTGGACCCACTCCGGCAAGCGCGCCTCTTCGGAGAGCTGCGCTCCCGTCGTGGGCGTGCAAGAGAGCTCCACCGGCAAGAGCAAGAAATCCAAGGTAGCACCACCTGAGACCAAGAAGGTGCCCCTCAAGGAGGACGGCACGGGCGGGGCTTTTACTATAAGCACCACCCTCGATGACAAATAGGAAAGCACGCTCGTCACCTTCCTGCGGGCGAATGTTGATGTGTTTGCGTGGCAAGCATCTGACATCCCCGGCGTTCCTAGGGAGGTGATTTGGCACCATCTTGTTGTCTGTCCTCATGCGCGGCCTGCTACCTCTTGAGCACTGTGTTGGTTTTCCCTTGAAGAGGAAAGGGTGATGCAGCAAAGTAGCGTAAGTATTTCTCTCAGTTTTTGAGAACCAAGGTATCAATCCAGTAGGTGATCATGCTCAAGTCCCACGCACCTACACTAACAAATAAGAACCTCGCAACCAACGCAATAAAGGGGTTGTCAATCCCTTCACGGTCACTTACGAGAGTGAGATCTGGTAGATATGATAAGATAATATTTTTGGTATTTTTATGATAAAGATGCAAAGTAAAATAAACGGCAATAAAAATAGCTAAGTGTTGGAAGATTAATATGATGGAAAATAGACCCGGGGGCCATAGGTTTCACTAGTGGCTTCTCTCAAGATAGCATAAGTATTACGGTGGGTAAACAAATTACTGTCGAGCAATTGATAGAATTGAGCATAGTTATGAGAATATCTAGGTATGATCATGTATATAGGCATCACGTCCGCGACAAGTAGACCGAAACGATTCTGCATCTACTACTATTACTCCACACATCGACCGCTATCCAGCGTGCATCTAGAGTATTAAGTTCATAAGAACAGAGTAATGCTTTAAGTAAGATGACATGATGTAGAGGGATAAACTCATGCAATATGATATAAACCCCATCTTTTTATCCTCGATGGCAACAATACAATACGTGTCGTTTCCCCTACTGTCACTGGCATCGAGCACCGCAAGATTGAACCCAAAGCTAAGCACTTCTCCCATTGCAAGAAAGATCAATCTAGTAGGCCAAACCAAACTGATAATTCGAAGAGACTTGCAAAGATAACCAATCATACATAAAATAATTCAGAGGAGATTCAAATATTGTTCATAGATAATCTTGATCATAAACCCACAATTCATCGGATCTCGACAAACACACCGCAAAAGAAGATTACATCGAATAGATCTCCAAGAAGATCGAGGAGAACTTTGTATTGAGATCCAAAGAGAGAGAAGAAGCCATCTAGCTAATAACTATGGACCCGAAGGTCTGAGGTAAACTACTCACACATCATCGGAGAGGCTATGGAGTTGATGTAGAAGCCCTCCGTGATCAATGCCCCCTCCGGCGGAGCGCCGGAAAAGGCCCCAAGATGGGATCTCATGGGTACAGAATGTTGCGGCGGTGGAAATAGGGTTTTGGCTCTGTATCTGATGTTTCCAGGGTGTATGGGTATATATAGGAGGAAGAAGTACGTCGGTGGAGCAACGTGGGCCCCACGAGGGTGGAGGGGGCGCCTAGGGGGGTAGGCGTGCCCCCTGCCTTGTGCTCTCCTCATTGATTGCTTTATGTAGACTCCAAGTCCTCTGGATCACGTTTGTTCCGAAAATCACGTTCCCGAAGGTTTCATTCCGTTTGGACTCCGTTTGATATCATTTTCCTTCGAAACACTAAAATAGGCACAAAAAACAGCAATTCGGGCTGGGCCTCCGGTTAATAGGTTAGTCCCAAAAATAATATAAATGTGTATAATAAAGCCCATTAAACATCCAAAACAGAATATAATATAGCATGGAACAATCAAAAATTATAGATACGTTGGAGACGTATCAAGCATCCCCAAGCTTAATTCCTGCTCGTCCTCGAGTAGATAATGATAAAAACAGAATTTTTGATGTGGAATGCTACTTAGCATAATTTTCAATGTAATTCTCTTATTTGTGGTATGAATATTCAGATCTGAAAGATTCAAGATAAAAGTTTAATATTGACATAAAAATGATAATACTTCAAGCATACTAACTAAGCAATTATGTCTTCTCAAAATAACATGGCCAAAGAAAATTATCCCTACAAATTCATATAGTTAGGCTATGCTCTATCTTCATCACACAAAGTATTTAATCATGCACAACCCCGATGACAAGCCAAGCAATTGTTTCATACTTTTGGTGTTCTCAAACTTTTTCAATCTTCACGCAATACATGAGCGTGAGCCATGGACATAGCTCTATATGTGGAGAAGACAAAAAAGGAGAAGATAGTCTCACATCAACTAGGCGTATAAACGAGCTATGGAGATGCCCATCAATAGATATCAATGTTAGTGAGTAGGGATTGCCATGCAACGGATGCACTAGAGCTATAAGTGTATGAAAGCTCAACAAAAGAAACTAAGTGGGTGTGCATCCAACTCGCTTGCTCATGAAGACCTAGGGCATTTTGAGGAAGCCCATCATTGTAATATACAAGCAGAGTTCTATAATGAAATATTCCCACTAGTATATGAAAGTGATATCATAGGAGACTCTCTATCATGAAGATCATGGTGCTACTTTGAAGCACAAGTGTGGAAAAAGGATAGTAGCATTGTCCCTTCTCTCTTTTTCTCTCATTCATTTTTTTCTTTGGGCCTTTTCTCTTTTTTTATGGCCTCTTTCTTTTTTCCTTTTTTCGTTTGGAGTCTCATCCTGACTTGTGGGGGAATCATAGTCTCCATTATCCTTTCCTCACTTGGGACAATGCTCTAATAATGATGATCATCACACTTTTATTTACTTACATCTCAAGAATTACAACTCAATACTTAGAACAAAATATGACTCTATGTGGATGCCTCCGGCGGTGTACCGGGATATGCAATGAATCAAGAGTGACATGCATGAAAGAATTATGAACGGTGGCTTTGCCACAAATACGATGTCAACTACATGATCATGCAAAGCAATTGTGACAATGATGAAGCGTGTCATAGTAAACGGAACGGTGGTAAGTTGCATGGCAATATATCTCGGAATGGCTATGGAAATGCCATGATAGGTAGGTATGGTGGCTGTTTTGAGGAAGGTATATGGTGGGTGTATGATACCGGCGAAAACTGTGCGGTAGTAGAGAGGCTAGCAATGGTGGAAGGAAGAAAGTGCGTATAATCCATGGACTCAACATTAGTCATAAAGAACTCATATACTTGTTGCAAAAATCTACAAGTTATCAAAGCAAAGTATTACGCGCATGATCCTAGGGGGATAAATTGGTAGGAAAAGACCATCGCTCATCGCCACTCATAAGGAAGACAATCAGTAAATAAATCATGCTCCAACTTCATCACATAACGGTTCACCATACGTGCATGCTACGGGAATCACAAACTTTAACACAAGTATTCCTCAAATTCAGAACTACTCAACTAGCATGACTCTAATATCACCATCTTCATATCTCAAAACAATTATCAGGCATCAAACTTCTCATAGTATTCAACACACTCATAAAAAAATTTACTAATCTTGGATGCCTATCATAATTAAAGCAAATTACCATGCTGTTTTGTAGGACTCTCAAAATAATATAGTGAAGCATGAGAGAACAATAGTTTCTATAAAACAAATCCACCACCGTGCTCTAAAAGATATAAGTGAAGCACTAGAGCAAAAACAATATAGCTCAAAGGATATAAGTGAAGCACATAGAGTATTCTAATAAATTCCGAATCATGTGTGTCTCTCTAAAAAGGTGTGTACAGCAAGGATGATTGTGGTAAACTAAAAGCAAATACTCAAATCATACAAGACGCTCCAAGCAAAACACATATCATGTGGGGAATAAAAATATAGCTCCAAGTAAAGTTACCGATGGACGAAGACGACAGAGGGGATGCCTTCCGGGGCATCCCCAAGCTTTGGCTTCTTGGTGTACTTAGATTATCTTGGGGTGCCATGGGCATCCCCAAGCTTAGGATCTTGCCACTCCTTGTTCCATAATCCATCAAATCTTTTACCCAAAACTTGAAAACTTCACAACACAAACTTAACAGAAAATCTCGTGAGCTCCGTTAGCGAAAGAAAGCAAAACACGACTTCAAGGTACTGTAATGAACTCATTCATTATTTATAGTGGTGTTAAACCTACTGTATTCCAACTTCTGTATGGTTTATAAACTCTTTTACTAGCCATAGATTCATCAAAATAAGCAAACAACATGCAAAAAACAGAATCAGTCAAAAACAGAACAGTCTGTAGTAATTTGTAACTAACGCAAACCTCTGGAACTCAGAAAAATCTACCAAAATAGGAAGACCTAGAACATTTGTTTATTGATCTACTGCAATTGGAATCAGTAATTTATCACGTTCTGGTGATTTTTAACAATTGTTTTTGTGAACAGAAAGTTTCTGGAATTTTCAGCAAGATCAAATAACTATCATCCAAGAAGATCCTATAGGTTTAACTTGGCACAAACACTAATTAAAACATAAAAACAAATCTAACCAGAGGCTAGATCAAATATCTATTCCTAAACAGAAGCAAAAAGCAAAAAAAACTAAAAATAAGATTGGGTTGCCTCCCAACAAGCGCTATCGTTTAACGCCCCTAGCTAGGCATAAAAGCAAAGATAGATCTAGGTATTGCCATCTTTGGTAGGCAATCCATAAGTAGCTCTCATAATAGATTCATAAGGTAATTTTATTTTCTTTCTAGGGAAGTGTTCCATGCCTTTCCTTAACGTAAATTGGAATCTAATATTCCCTTCCTTCATATCAATAATTGCACCAATCGTTCTAAGGAAAGGTCTACCAAGAATAATAGGACATGAAGGATTGCAATCTATATCAAGAACAATGAAATATACGGGCACATAGTTCCTATTTGCAACAATAAGAACATCATTAATTCTTCCCATAGGTTTCTTAATAGTGGAATCCGCAAGGTGCAAGTTTAAAGAACAATCATCAAATTCACGGAAACCTAGCAAATCACACAAAGTTTTTGGAATCGTGGAAACACTAGCACCCAAATCACACAAAGCATAGCATTCATGATCTTTAATTTTAATTTTAATAGTAGGTTCCCACTCATCATAAAGTTTTCTAGGGACAGAAACTTCCAACTCAAGTTTTTCTTCATAGGATTGCATTAAAGCATCAAAGATATGTTTGGTAAAAGCTTTATTTTGGCTATAAGCATGAGGAGAATTTAGCACGGATTGCAACAAGGAAATACAATCTATCAAAGAGAAATTATCATAATTAAATTCCTTGAAGTCCAAAATAGTGGGTTCATTAATATCTAAAGTTTTGATCTCTTCAATCCCACTTTTACCAATTTTTGCATCAAGATCTAAAAACTCCGAAGTTTTGGGACGCCTTCTAGGTAAAGGTGACTCATCTCCAGTCCCATCATTATCAAAATTAATATTGCAAAACAAAGATTTAATAGGAGACACATCAATAACTTTTAGATCTCCATCTTTATTCTCACACAAATTTTCCGACTTAGCAGCCATCTTATTAACTAAGGTGGCCTGCTTATCCGAAACTTCAGCTATTAATTTTTCGAGATGAGCAATCTGAGATTTCAAACCATAAAATTCTTTAGACATATCATCGAGCTCTTTATTCATATAACCCATAAAGCTTTTTTGTTCCTTAAGCTCGTTCCTAAAGAAATTATTATGCTCAAATTGTAAAGTCATAAAACTCCTGACGTTGCTTTCGATCTCTTCTAACCTTTTAAGGTGAAGATCACCAAATTTAGGTAGAGCCATCGTGACAAGCAAGCAATCCAACACACAAGCAAACAAGAAGCAAGCGAAAAAGAGACGAACAGAAAAGAGAGGGTGAATAAAACGGCAAGGGTGAAGTGGGGGAGAGGAAAACGAGAGGCAAATGGCAAATAATGTAATGCGAGGGATAAGAGTTTGTGATGGGTACTTGGTATGTCTTGACTTGTGCATAGTCTCCCCGGCAACAGCGCCAGAAATGGCTCGTTGTCGGGAGTCAAATCTTGACTTGACTTGGCGCGAATCTCCCCGGCAACGGCGCCAGAAATCCTTCTTGCTACCTCTTGAGCACCGCGTTGGTTTTCCCTTGAAGAGGAAAGGGTGATGCAGCAAAGTAGCGTAAGTATTTCCCTTAGTTTTTGAGAACCAAGGTATCAATCCAGTAGGAGATCACGCTCAAGTCCCACGCACCTACACAAACAAATAAGAACCTCGCAACCAACGCGATAAAGGGGTTGTCAATCCCTTCACGGTCACTTACGAGAGTGAGATCTGATGATATGATAAGATAATATTTTTGGTATTTTTATGATAAAGATGCAAAGTAAAATAAACGGCAATAAAAATAGCTAAGTGTTGGAAGATTATTTTGATCAAAAATAGACTCGGGGGCCATAGGTTTCACTAGTGGCTTCTCTCAAGATAGCATAAGTATTACGGTGGGTAAACGAATTATTGTCGAGCAATTGATAGAATTGAGCATAGTTATGAGAATATCTAGGTATGATCATGTATATAGGCATCACGTCCGCGACAAGTAGACCGAAATGATTCTGCATCTACTACTATTACTCCACACATCGACCGCTATCCAGCATGCATCTAGAGTATTAAGTTCATAAGAACAGAGTAATGCTTTAAGTAAGATGACATGATGTAGAGGGATAAACTCATGCAATATGATATAAACCCCATCTTTTTATCCTCGAAGGCAACAATACAATACGTGTCGTTTCCCCTACTGTCACTGGTATCGAGCACCACAAGATTGAACCCAAAGCTAAGCACTTCTCCCATTGCAAGAAAGATCAATCTAGTAGGCCAAACCAAACTGATAATTCGAAGAGACTTGCAAAGATAACCAATCATACATAAAAGAATTCAGAGGAGATTCAAATATAGTTCATAGATAATCTTGATCATAAACCCACAATTCATCGGATCTCGACAAACACACCGCAAAAGAAGATTACATCGAATAGATCTCCAAGAAGATCGAGGAGAACTTTGTATTGAGATCCAAAGAGAGAGAAGAAGCCATCTATCTAATAACTATGGACCCGAAGGTCTGAGGTAAACTACTCACACATCATCGGAGAGGCTATGGTGTTGATGTAGAAGCCCTCCGTGATCAATGCCCCCTCCGGCGGAGCGCCGGAAAAGGCCCCAAGATGGGATCTCACGGGTACAGAAGGTTGCGGCGGTGGAAATAGGGTTTTGGCTCCGTATCTGATGTTTCCAGGGTGTATGGGTATATATAGGAGGAAGAAGTACGCCGGTGGAGCAACATGGGCCCCACGAGGGTGGAGGGCGCGCTTGGGGGGGTAGGCGCGCCCCCTGCCTCGTGCTCTCCTCATTGATTGCTTTACGTAGACTCCAAGTCTTCTGGATCACGTTTGTTCCGAAAAATCACCTTCCCGACGGTTTCATTCCGTTTGGACTCCGTTTTATATCCTTTTCCTTCGAAACACTGAAATAGGCACACAAAAACAGCAATTCGGGCTGGGCCTCCGGTTAATAGGTTAGTCCCAAAAATAATATAAAAGTGTATAATAAAGCCCATTAAACATCCAAAACAGAATACAATATAGCATGGAACAATAAAAAATTATAGATATGTTTGAGACGTATCACGGCTCGTCAAGCAGAAGGTCGGGAAGCAAGCTTTGGAATGACAAGAGTTCATCATCGAGGAGATCAGGAAGTTGGAGGCGACAGGCTTGGTCAGAGGAGTGCTCCACCCCACGTGGTTGGCCAATCCAGTGGTAGTGCGTAAGGCAAATCGGAAATGGAGGCTGTGCATTGACTATACAGATATCAATAAAGCCTGTCCAAAGGATCCTTTCCCTCTGCCATGCATTGACCAGATAGTGGACTCCACTGCCGGGTGTGACCTGCTGTCATTCCTCGATGCCTACTTAGGATACCACCAGATCTTCATGATGAAGGAAGACGAAGAAAAGACCGTGTTCATCACCCCGTGTGGTACGTACTATTTTGTACGGATGCCTTTCGGGTTGAAAAGCGTTGGTTCGACATTTACCCGAGCAGTCCAAATTGGTTTTGAGCCGCAACTGCATAGAAATATGGAAGCTTATATGGATGATATAGTGGTCAAGACCAAGGACAAGGCCACACTCGTGCAGGATCTGGAGGAAACATTTGCAAACCTACACAAGATCAACCTCAAGCTCAACCCAGAGAAGTGCGTGTTCAGCGTCCCGTCCAGCAAGCTTCTTGGTTTCTTTGTGTCTCAATGCGGAATCGAAGCAAATCCCGACAAGATCAAAGCGATTGAGCAGATTGAGACGCCAAGACGGGTCAAAGACGTCTGTAGGCTCGCCAGCTGTGTTGCTGCTCTAACTAGGTTCATCTCCAAATCTGCTGAGCGCGCCCTACCCTTTTTCAAAGTTTTGAAAAAGGCGGGTCCAATGAAATGGACTCCGGAGGCAGAGGCAGCGCTGCAAGATCTGAAGAGGTACCTCTCCTCCACGCCAATACTAGTCGCGCCTAAGCCGCAAGAGCCGTTGTTGCTGTATCTGGCTGCAACGAATCAAGTGGTCAGTGCCGCGCTAGTCGCACAGAGGGAACTTGAGGAAGAAACAGCGGCAGCGGCAGAGCCGTCGGATGATGGGCCGGGGCATTCCCCGGCAGGGCCTAATGCCGACAGGGCGGGACCCCCGGCAAGGCCCGATCCCGGCAAGACAGAGTCTGCGCAAGTAGGCGAAGTTGAACAGAAGAAGAAGGTGGTGCAGCACCCGGTTTATTTTTCTGTTCCCTCTTGCAGGGGGCTAGATCAAGATATTCTGGTATGCAGAAGCTACTTTTCGGCCTCCTTATGGCCTCGAGAAAGTTGCGTCACTATTTCCAAGCGCATGAGATCACCGTCGTCACCCGCCTCCCTTTGCAACGAATCTTGCACAACCCGGATGCAACCGGGAGGATTGTGGAGTGGGCGTTGGAACTATCAAGCTTTGGCCTCAAGTTTGAAAGTACTTCAACAATCAAGAGTCGAGCCCTAGCGGAGTTCATAGCAGAATGGGCCTCAACGCCCGACGAAGAGATTCAAGAGACCACCCTTCCCGGCAAGGAGACGAGCCGCGATTAGATTATGTACTTTGATGGGGCTTTCTCGCTGCAAGGTGTTGGTGCCAGCGTGCTACTCGTCGCACCCACCGGAGAGCGCCTCAAGTACGTATTCCATATGCACTTTCCCCAGGAAAAATCAACAAACAACACTGCAGAGTACGAGGGGTTGCTTGCCGGTCTCAGGATCGCGGCAGACCTCGAATCAGGAAGCTTATCATCAGGGGTGATTCGCAGCTTGTCGTCAAGCAAGTTAACAAGGATTACCGGAGCCCGTTGATGGAAGCCTATGTGGATGAAGTGGGGAAGTTGGAGGAGCGTTTTGACGGCCTACAGGCAGAGCATATTCCCCGAGCAGAGAACAGCATTGCCGACGACTTGTCAAAATGCGCTGCCCTCAAGTTGCCTGTGGAACCAGGTACCTTTGTGCTTCAACTAACCCAGCCATCCGTTGAGCGATCAGTAGGACAGAACAAGTGAAGGAAGGCGGGCCCCGGCAAGTGCTTTCGCGCTGAGCTCCCAGGAGCCGCCGGCAAGGAAGTTGCCGGGTACCCCAAGCTTGCCGGGGAGCAGCAACCTCCGGCAGGGCCCCAGGCCCTAACCATAGAGGCAGCTGCCCCTATGCCCGAAGATGAGCCTTTAGTCCTTGCCGTCGAGCCCCAGGCTCCGGCATGGGCACAACGCACCGTCCGTTTCCTCCAAACGGGGGAACTCCCTGAGGAACAGGAAGAAGCAGAGAAAGTAGCCCGTCGGTCCAGCATGTACCAGTTTGTGGATGATACCCTATACAAAAGGAGACCAAACGACGTGAAATTGAAGTGCATTCCTCAGGAGGACAGACTGGAGCTGTTGGCAGAGATACATGGAGACATGTGTGGCTCCCACATAGGGTCAAGAGCCCTTGCCGGCAAGGCATTCCGGCAAGGTTTCTTCTGGCCCACTGCTCTCCAGGATGCAACTGCACTAGTAACCAAGTGTGAAGCATGCCAGTTCCATTCAAAGAAGCTTCATCAACCGGCCCAAGCCCTTCAAACAATCCCTCTTTCCTGGCCCTTTTCGGTCTGGGGGCTCGACATATTGGGCCCCTTTCCCGGTGCTATCGGGGGCTTTGAGTACTTGTGCGTCGCAATCGACAAGTTCACAAAGTGGCTAGAAGTGGAACCGGTGAGAAAGGTGACAGCACAATCAGCCGTCAAGTTCTTCAAGGGACTAGTCTTCTGTTTTGGTGTGCCGAATAGAGTCGTCACCGACAACGGCACGCAATTCACAAGCCGCACCTTTATGCAGTGTATCCAAGACCTCGGCGGCAAGGATTGTTTTGCTTATGTTGCTCATCCCAGACGTAACGGCCAAGCTGAGAGGGCAAATGCAGAGGTGTTGCGAGGCCTCAAGACTAGAACTTTTGATAGGATACACAAGTGCGGAAGGTGCTGGATTGATGAGTTGCTAACGGTTCTTTGGTCGATCAGAACGACGCCAAATCGAGCCACTGGCCAGACACCCTTTGCCCTGGTATACGGGGCAGAAGCAGTTCTCCCCACGAAACTCATATACGGGTCACCTCGAGTGCTCGCTTATGATGAGCTTGAGCAAGAGCAGTTGCGCCAAGATGATGCGACGCTCCTTGAGGAAGATCGTCTTCGGGCTGCTGTGCAAGCCGCTCGCTACCAGCAAGCCTTGCACCGCTACCATAGCCGCAAAGTTCATGCCCGAAGCCTTGAGGAAGGCGACCTTGTTCTTCGACGAGTTCAATCTGCCAAGAATTCCAACAAGTTGACGCTGAAGTGGGAAGGCCCTTACTGGGTAATACGAGTCACCAGGCCTGGCGCAGTCCGCGTGGAGACCGAAGATGGTATCCCAGTGAGTAATTCCTGGAACATCGAACATCTTCGCAAGTTTTACCCGTAAGGCGCAGTTGCCAGGCCCCCCGGCAAACCACCTTTTTGTACAAGCCTTGCCAGCGAGGCATGTAACCCTTTGTACAAAGCCAGGCGCAGACCCTGAGCAATAGATGAATAAATGAAGCGCTGGTGCCCTAAGACTTAGCATGCATGTTAGGTTGAGTCTCCCTCTGGTAGGGTCGATAGTGCTTAGCGACAACTAACCACTAGCATAGAGGCCGAGTATGTGTCTTTGTCGGATGTGGGGTTCCGGCAAACTCTTAAGGTTCGAACTCTGGGGTGCGCGCGAAATATTTCCCTCCTACCGATCCACGCCCTAGCTCGCTAAGATCTCGCGGACGAACTCGGCGAACTCGCAACATAGAAAGACACGAGATTTATACTGGTTCAGGCCACCGTTGTGGTGTAATACCCTACTCCAGTGTGTGTGGTGGTGGACTGCCTCTTGGGCTGATGATGAACAGTACAAGGGGAAGAACAGCCTCCTGAGGTTGAGGTGTTCTTGTGCTTGCCGAACTTGTGTGAGTGAGGAACCGATGCCTCTACTGTGGTAGCTAGCTCTACTTATATAGGCCCTGGTCCTCTTCCCAAATATTGAGCGGGAAGGGAGCCAACAAAGGCGGGCAAAATTGAAGGGGGGCAGCTAGTACAAGCTATCCTGGCAAAAGTGGTCTTTGCCTGTGAAAAGCTCTGGTGGTGACGCCGTCTTGGGCTCCACGGTGACCTCCGTCCTGCTGTCCTTCTGGTCTTGGTCTCATTGCACCGATATGGCAACCTTTGCCTGATGCCTCGGTACTCCTCGCCTGCGCTGGCCTCCTTAGCACCAAAGAGGAAACAAGGATGCTGCGCGCGCTGGCGCCCGCCTGGTCTCGATCGTCATGGCTCACGTCACGAGAGCCTCGTGAGGTTTGCCCCGCCTTGATATCTCCGCTCCTCGTGAGCCTGGCTGGCTAGGCCACTCCTGAGGAGGTCTTGCGTCGTCCGCCTTGCGAGGTTTGGCACCTCGCGAGGGTCTTGGATGCCTTGTTGATGAAGATGGGTCGTACGACCTGCTGACTTAGCCACGCCGTGGGCCGCAGGCAGGCAAGTCTGGGGACCCCCGTTCCCAGAACGCCGACAGTAGCCCCCGGGCCCAAGGTGCGCTCGGGCTTGGCTTCGCGGCGAAGCCAAGGGTCAAGTACGGAGCACCGCGGGCCCCCAAAGCCTGCGACCTTGCTTGACGCGTGGCGGTTGATTGGACGTGGGCGTCTACACTTTCCCACGCTGCCTCGGCAACTGCACGACTTGACAAGTCCCTGCGACATGCAAGGAAAACCATCATTACCTGCGATGGTGGGAGGAGCCGGTTAGCCTTCTTTTACTATAAATGGGGAGCCGCCCCCTTCGCCCATCTCTTCCTTGCTTGTTTGCTTCTTCCTCCTCACTCCACCGCCAGTTGCAATGGCGCCTATCAGAAGGTTCTCCGCTGAAGAGAAGGGAAAGGCCCCGCGCGATGATCTGGGACCGCTCCCGCCGAAGAAGAGGTCGGTCCACCGCCTGATGAAGCGGCGATGCAGGTGGTGACGAGGCCTTGGTGCGAGCGGCCTCCTCCAGGGTATCCGCTACCCTTGTATGCCCGAGCCGAGGGCTCAGGAGGACGGAGCGACGAGCGGCGTCACCCGCGCCACGCCCGTGGTCGCCGCGCCACGGCAACACGCGTTGTCGCCCCTGGAATCCACGCCGCGGACTCCTCGCGTGAGCTTGTGCTATGGGCACCGATGCCTCCAAGCTCTTGGATCCGCTTCCCGCGGTTCTTCTCCGACGTGATGCCGCCGAGGGGGCCTCTCGAGCTCTGGTTGCAGCATGTTGACTGCAGCTCTCCGGCGACCGGAGTAGAGATCGAAGCGGTCCCCACCGGCAAGATCTTCATGACTCGCGGCTGGGGCGAGGTCGCGCGGGTCTGTCGTGCGAGGGGCGTCCTCGCGATTCACTTCGAGTACGATGGCGCCTCCACGCTCTTCTTCAAGGTCTTTGATGCGGAGGGCCACCGCCTGGAGTGTTGCTTCGGAGAGGGGCGTCGGGCTGACGCGCGCTCCGCTCGCGGCCACTCCAGCAGCAGCAGCCCTTGGGAGTCTAGTAGCTCTCCTGAGCTCTACGAGACTCCGGAGATGAGCGACGACAGCTACGTGCCCCCGAGCTCTTGCCGCGCTCGGGGCAGAGCCGCGGCGCCCGGCCGTCGCCTTCGCTGATCTAGATGGGGTTGGCGCCGGCCTCCCGTGGCCCACTGTTGGTGATGGTGTCCGCCGTGGGTGGGTGTAGACAGGATCCCTCTTAGTTCTAGCTTTTGTTCCCTGCGAAGGATCATGAAGTACCCCATGGGGGCGTGTAAAGGGTCTGTAATGTCTTTTGCGCTCATCTTCCCTGTTGCGAAAATTTGGTGAACGCATGTCCCGTTAAGGCTCGGTCCCTCCTTTGTTCCCTCGCGATAACTTGTTGCTCTACGCTGACAGGTCCCGGTCCCCAGGCGGGCTACAGCCGTCGCTGGTATGCCAGGTCGCGTGCCGTGGTCAAGGCCAGGAGGTGTGCGGCCCGAGGTCCAGTAAGAGCCCCTGAGGCGCGATGCTCAGGAGGTCCCCCTTAGCGCTCAAGCAGCCATGGTAAGGCAAGAAAGGGAGTTGACGTGGCCGCAACGGGGTTGCGGCAAGGTGAGGGTGACCCTTAGGCCCCAACATTTAGCCGATCCGAGAGAGGGACTTATCTTGTCGGTTTCGTGGCGAGTCCTGATGGTGCGCTAGGCCTGCGCGCCAGCTTGTGCGGCATAGCTAGGTCGGACCCATACGAGTTTCCCTCCTCCCATGCTCTCCTTAGTGCTCTACGTCCTCAGGTCCCGGCCCTCGAGCGAGCTCAGCCGCCGCTGGTATGCCAGGTCGCGATGCCGTGGTCAAGGCTAGGGGGTGAGGGCTGGAGAGCCAGTAAGAGCTCCTGAGTCGCGATGCTCAGGAGCTCCCCCTTTCAACGCACAAGTGAATTGCACAAGAGAAAAGGAGACTCGCGGTACTGCCTACTATCCTCCTCATGGGATCCCTGTGAACAGGCACAAGAAGAAACACGGTTTGCTGTTATAGTTGTCAGCCTGCCGCTGGTTGCTCTGAGATGAGGTGAAGGCACTGAGGGCCTGATGAGGTGACGTGCGCGGGGCGTGCAGCGAGCCAGAGCTCGACCGCTCAGATTTGTCGACGTGGCAGGGACGGACCCATTCACCAGCGTCGTGCCTGTGAGGAGGCCCCGTGGGAGGCGATGATTGAGCAGGTGATAACCGTAGGCAGGTTAAGCAGGGAAGGCAAATCAGCTTGGGTAAATGCAGGAAGATACATGCCACTGGGTCCGGCCGGAGCGGCTTGGGGATGATGCAGACCGAGGGGCGCCCCCAGCAAAGTAAGCTAAAGACATAAGCAAAAGGGATACATGCCATAGGGACGGACCCATGCGGCCTGGGAATAATGCAGCCCAAGGGGCGCTCCCAGCTAAACGAGCTTGGAAAATGTCACCTGGTTCTGTAGACGAAGTAGAGTTGGTGCAGCTGAAGGCGTGCGTTGAAGGAATGACTCTTCACGAGCCACCGGGGCCCAGAGCCTCGGGAGGCTCTGGGGGCTCGGGAGGTTCCCTGAAGACCGTCTCCATCTCTTCCAGGACAGCATGGTACCTGGCCTCCTGAGCCGCCTGGACACGCCGCATGTTGCGCTGATAGACTGACGCCACGCTCGGCAAGCCGAAGGGCATGCGAATGTAGCTGTGTGGCGGGCCCTCGCAACGGCCCACACGCGAAGGCCAGAAACGCTCCTGAGACGCGGCCCTGTTGAGCCCTGGGACGTCGATGCAGACACGCAGCCCAGCATCCTCGCCTGGATGGGGAGCTGCGCCTCGTGAGCGGCTGTCGCTGCGCACGGCTCTTGCGTCTTGCAGTTCCTGAGTGGTCTTGGTGATGAACTCCTGAGTGGTGGGCACTCCTTGCCCTATGTTCTCCTGAGGGAAATGTGCCGCGAAGCACGCCTCCAAGTGGTGCCCAAGTGCCTCCCTCGTGAGGTTGGTAAGGTCTGAGACCCTCCAGAAGAGAGCCCCCGAGCCCTGCCCGAGGAGGGCGCCGGGCGCACCTTCCTATGCGATAGAGGGAGGCGCCCCTGGAGCGGGCGCTGATCCTGACGAGGCTCCAGCTGTGTCGCCGCCCTCCTGAGATCCTGCTCGGTGCAGCTTCTTCTTCTTGGGGGTGGTCTCCGGAGGGCCCTCACTCCTGCTGTCGAGGTCGTTGATTGCTGTAGCTTGGAATGCGCGCTCGAGGGAGCACACCGCGTCTCTTTCTTCACATGGGACCGTGATGATCCCGCTGCTTCCTGGCATCTTGCCGACGTTGTAGCCGTGATGGGTTACTGCCATGAACTTAGCCAGGGCTGGATACCCGAGGATGGTGTTGTACGGCAGGCGCATGTGCGCGACGTCGAAGTTGATGAGCTCGGTGCGGAAGTTCTTGCGCTCTCCGAAGGTGACAGGCAGGCGGACCTGCCCTATCGGTGTGGTGGAACCGTCGGTCACTCCTGAGAAAGGCTTGGTAGGCTGAAGCTGCTCATATGGCACTTGGAGGTTGTTGAACGTGTAGACGGACAGGACGTTGAGCCCTGCTCCGCCATCGATGAGGGTCTTGGTAACTTGCACATTGCTGATGACTGGGGAGCACAGCATCAGGAGGGCGCCAGCGGTGGCTACGCACTTGAGCTGATCTGCCGAGTTGAAAGTGATGGCGCATTGGGACCACTTGAGCAGGCGCGTGGCCTCGAGCTTGGGGAGCACCGCGTTCACTTCGCGAGCGAACTGTTTGAAGATGCGTTGAGAAGCTGGGGCTTGCGCGCCGCCCAAGATGTAGGCGATTGCACGCGGCTTCTGGAAGCCCCCAGCCCCCTTGTCCTGATGGTGATCATCGTTCCTTCTTGGTGGCGGAAGCGGGGGAAGACCGGCGTTGCCCTGGGGGCGATCCTCACGAGGCTGGTCTCTCCAGGCGCCCTCGCGAGGATGGTCCTGCCAGCGGTCCTCACGAGGCCTATCGCGCCACTCCTGGCGCGGGCCACGGTCGTCCCAGCATCCGCCTCCACGTCCTCCTCCACGGCCATAGCCCCGGTCGCTGCGCTTGGGGCGTCGACCGAAACATCCTTCGCGAATGGCCCTGAGCTCTTGACAGTCACTGGTGTTGTGGGTGTTCAGATTGTGGAAGGCACAGAACGGTCGGCTATTCTTGGATGACCCGGGCTGATCTATGCCCCGCTTGGTGTCGGGCTCCGCTGCTAGTACTGCCGCTTCCTTGCGCTTCACGTCCTTGGCCTTGGCCTTCTTCTCCTCTGTGCCCGCGGCTGGCAGCTCGAGGAGGGAGAGGCGCCCCTCCTCAACTCTTGCGCACTTGGTCGCCAGGTTGAACAGCTCCTGAGATGTGCACAACTGCTCATGGATAGCAAGCTCTCCCTTCATCTTGACGTCACGGACGCCGTCTGAGAACGCGGAGATGATGGCCTCGTCCGTAACCTTGGGGATCTTGAGGCGAGTGTTGTTGAAGCGCTGGATGTACTTCTGGAGGGTCTCTCCTGGTTGTTGCTTGATGTGGCGCAGGTCACCCGCGGCCGGCGGGCGGTTGCGAGTGCCCTGGAAGTTGGCGACAAAGCGGTCGCGCATCTCGTCCCAGGAGGAGATCGAGCCGTGCTGCAGGTTCAGGAGTCAGGAGCGGGCTCCATCCTTGAGAGCCATGGGAAACCAGTTCGCCATGACTTTCTCATCGCCGTTGGCCGCTTCGATGCTCAGCTCGTAGAGCTGCAGGAACTCCGCGGGGTCGGCAGTGCCGTCGTAGTGAGGAGGCAGATCCGGCTTGAACTTGCCTGGCCAGGCGACGCTATGCAGCTCGGGGGTGAAGGCGTGGCAGCCGACCGTGGTTGCTGGGGCCCGCCTCAGAGGTGGAGCTTGGTCTTGATGAGGTCCGCGCGGCGCCGCTGCAGGCGGCGCGCGGTCTTGACGAGGCGGCGCGGGGAGCACATGTGCAGCTTCTCGCGGCCGAGGGATTTCGTGGCAGCTTCTCTCTTCACGCGCGGGCTCCGGACGTGGCGGGTCACATCGTGGGGCCGCGCGCCTTGGCGCCAAGGCGCAGTCTTGGGGAAAAGGTGGTGGAGGCGCGCCATGAGCCATGTCGCCTGTGGCTGGCGGAGGGTGAGGCAGAGAGGGGGACGGCGTCGGGGAGCCCCCTGCGGCGCGGATGAGCTCGGCGACGCGGTCGAGCCACTCCTCGTAGAGGTCATCAACCGGGCGGTAGCGCAGGAGCTCGTTTGCGGCGAGGAGTGCGGCTCGCGCCTCCATGGGAGCACGGCGTGCGTGAGACGAAGAACCGGCCGGAGTCAGCAACGGAGTGGCGGTGCGACCGTCCTGCCGCATCGATGGATGCAGCGAGGAGGCTTGCTGCTTGTTCCCCACCGGGCCGGTGGCGGCGTTGGCGGCGGGAGACGGAGAACGACGAGGTGGCTCGTTGACGGGAGCCGTCTGAGCAACGCGGGCGGTGAGGGCAGCCCGGCGCTCAGCTCGAGCGCGGCGAGCGTCCGCCATGGAGACGACGGAGCGACGAATTGATGGAAGGGAAGCTACGGCGCACCCCTACCTGGCGCGCCAAATGTTGGATGTGGGGTTCCGGCAAACCCTTAAGGTTCGAACTCTGGGGTGCGCGTGAAGTCTTTCCCTCTTACGGATCCACGCCCTAGCTCGCTAAGATCTCGCGGACGAACTCGGCGAACTCGCAACATAGAAAGACACGAGATTTATACTGGTTCGGGCCACCATTGTGGTGTAATACTCTACTCCAGTGTGTGTGGTGGTGGATTGCCTCTTGGGCTGATGATGAACAGTACAAGGGGAAGAATAGCCTCCTGAGGTTGGGGTGTTCTTGTGCTTGCCGAACATGTGTGAGTGAGGAACCGATGCCTCTACTGTGGTAGCTAGCTCTACTTATATAGGCCCTGGTCCTCTTCCCAAATATTGAGCGGGAAGGGAGCCAACAACGGCGGGCAAATTTGATGGGGACAGCTAGTACAAGCTATCCTGGCAAAAGTGGTCTTCGCCTGCGAAAAGCTCTAGTGGTGACGCCGTCTTGGGCTCCACGGTGACCTCCATCCTGCCGTCCTTCTGGTCTTGGTCTCGTTGCACTGATATGGCAACCTTTGCATGATGCCTCGGTACTCCTCGCCTGCGCTGGCCTCCTTAGCACCAAAGAGGAAACAAGGACGCTGCGCGCGCTGGCGCCCGCCTAGCGCCCGCCTGGTCTCGATCGTCATGGCTCACGTCACGAGAGCCTCGTGAGGTTTGCCCTGCCTTGATATCTCCGCTCCTCGTGAGCCTGGCTGGCTAGGCCACTCCTGAGGAGGTCTTGCGTCGTCCGCCTTGCGAGGCTTGGCACCTCGCGAGGGTCTTGGATGCCTTATTGATGAAGTTGGGCCATACGGCCCGCTGACTTAGCCACGCCGTGGGCCGCAAGCAGGCAAGTCTGGGGACCCCCGTTCCCAGAACACCGACAGTCTTTGCATCCCTTCCAGTTCTTCTTGGTTCGCAGGCTGCACGGGCGCTTCAACGGAACTTTTTGGGGAAAGGAGACAAGTTGGCACCCCGACCCCGGCAAGCCATTCCTGCCGGGGGCAACAGATTCAGATAAGTCTTTTTCCCAGCCATGTACTTCCGTATGAAACTTGAACGTATGAACCCTCGCTTAAATCCCATGCTGTCGTGCTCCCTCCTTCCTATATTTGAATCCCTTTCGGGCTTGAATTTGGTTGTAGTTGCGGTGGAAGGGAGACAGACGAAGGGCCCAATCCTACTTTGCCCCTAGCCCCACCAAGGGCTTGAGTGTAGTCGTGGTATAAGGTGGGAGGACGGCAAGGCCTGTTGCCGGGCAACGTTGTTTACTTAAAGAAAAACGAGGACTTGTTCCTTGGTGTGAGCCTCGCTCGCACACAAAAAAAACCGGCAAACGCCCTTTTCATTGATACGTTGATTAACAAGTACAGTCCATACGGAATGTAAACATGAGCAAGGGATTACAAAGTCTAAATTCGACAAGTGCCCGCAGGCTTAAGATCTAAAAAAAAGATAAGATGCCCGTAATCCCTTTCTTGTCCCTCTCCTTAGGAAGCGGATCAAGATAGCAGAAGGGCAAAAGGAGTGCCTAGGCGAGGTACGAGCAGCAAAAGACACCAAGAGAACATCCCGACGGCCGCCCAGAAGAGGGCTGGTGATGACGGTGCCGGGGAAGGAGCCAAAAGATGAGGCAGCGGGCTGGCAATACGAGACGAAGGCGTCGATGCCATCATACTCTGACTTGACGGCCCGCCACCCGCCTTCCTCATCTTCTTCGGCCTTCCAGCGCCAGCCGCCAGAAGAGACGGCCCCGAGAAGTTCAAGGAGCTGGCTCGAGGAGCCGCCACCAAGAACTACCCCTCGGCAAATCACTCTGCCGGGGAGAAGGCCAGGTGCAGATGGTGCTACTGCCGACGTCACCTAGGGACGGGGCGTCCGACGTCTAGTCGAACCCGTCCCAGTCGTCCTCCCCACTGGTCCCCTCCTCGTCGCCTTCGCTTGAGGAGGAGCTTTCGTCGTCGGTCGAGCTCTCCGCGCAGCACCCTAACCTGATTCCCGAGCGCCCGAAGACCTTGACGGAGAGCAGGTCGGCCTCCACTAATTTGAAGTGGAGGACATGCCCCTTCGTCAGGCAGTGGGCTCGTGCGAAGGTATTCCAACCCCGACGAAGAAGCATTACATGAGGGATGGGGAACCTTGTGTTCGCGCACATGTCGCCATTGCAACATCCCTTCATGTGAAGCCTCAACCTCGGCGGCCGGTCGACCTCCAGCACCCTCGCGAACGCCTCGGGAAGACGAAGGCGGCTACGCGGCGGCTCGCGCAACTACAGGATAAACTCCAGCGCCGTGTCTCCGACATGGCCGCTTGACGAAGCGGGAGGAGACGGCGGCGCCGCAGGTGCCCCACCTCCATGTCCTCTTCCACCTCGACCACCTCACCGACCGCGGCCCCGTCCAGCACCTCCGCCTTTGTCACTTGGATCCTCCTTGACCGCTGTGGCTCTCTGGCGAGAAGAGGATCTAGTCGCCTCCGCAGAAGGACGGCCACGACCTCGCCCCCTCGGCGTGATGGTGGATGCAGAACGGAGAAGAAGAGAAGATGCGAGGAGATGCACATCCCTCCTCCCGACTCCCCTTTTATAGTCAAGCAGGAAGAGCGAGGTCTGGCTCCATACCCCCTCTGAAGGGCCCTTTAAAGTCCAGCTCATTAAAGCAATTGGTAATGAGCAAGGCCGTCGACCTCCCTCCCCGCGCCAATCAAAGGCGCGTGAGTATCGGCCATGGCGCGCCTTCCCATACCCCGCGCATCCGCCACCTACCCCGCGCCATGCATGCAGCGTACATGGCAGAAAAGGCGGGCGTGGTGGAAAAACATGGAACGACGGTTCCGAGATTGGGAAAGGCGCGGAGGGTAAATGAGCAGTGCCCCCGGCGGTTTCCTCTTTTTTTATGGGGAAGACGCGGGCCTCCTCTTTACTGTTCACCACGAGATGACGCGAGCATGCTACAAACGTCCTACGCACGACCCCCACGTCACGCACTCAATGTGGATTGTGGGGAAGCTAGCGCAACTGGCGAAGGAATTACTGCGGTTAAAAACTCTGCCACGCGTTCCCGCGCACTGTTCTGGGCCTGGCCCAACAAGGCTTCGCGCTTATCTGTGGCCCGGGCCTAGGGGCTCCTGTCGGTGTACAGAAGTATGGGCATTTATGTACCCCTTTACTTGTGCATGGGCAGTCATAGCCACAACCTACGGCCGTGCTTGGTGGAGCAGAGGAAGGGAAGGAACAAGACCGCCAAGGCAGTACTCAAGCCAAAAGCATGAAGAGCAAAGGGGCAAGGTAGATTTCCCCCGGCAAGACTGTAACGCCCACGATGCGGCTATATCTCCCACGTGTCGAGGCACGACTTAGAGGCATAACCGCATAGTGGTTTTGTCGCAAGAAGGGTCATCTTCACACAATCCCATGTAATGAACAAGAATGGGATAAAGAGTTGGCTTACAATCGCCACTTCACACAATACATAAATATAATTCATACATCATCCAAAATACACACATAGACCGACTACGGTCAAGATCCAAATGAAAATAAGATAACCCCAAATGCTAGATCCCCGATCGTCCCAACTGGGCTCCACTACTGATCATCAGGTAAAGACACATAGTAACGACCACGTTCCTCGTCGAACTCCCACGTGAGATCGACCCCATCATCTGCACTGGCATCGTCGGCACCTGCAACTGTTTCGGTAGAATCTGTGAGTCACGGGGACTCAGCAATCTCACACCCGCGAGATCAAAACTATTTAAGCTTAAAGGAAAGGATGGTGTAGTGAGGTGGAGCTGCAGCGGCAATAAGCATATATGGTGGCTAACATACACAAGAGAGAGCGAGAAGAGAAGCAACGGAACGGTCGTCAACTAGTAATGACCAAGAAGTGATCCTGAACTCCTACTTACGTCATCCATAACTCAGGCCGTGTTCACTTCCCGGACTCCGCCGAGAAGAGACCATCACGGCTACACACACAGTTGATGTATTTTAACTGGGTCAAGTGACAAGTTCTCTACAACCGGACATTAACAAATTCCCATCTGCCTCATAACCGCGGGCACGGCTTTCGAAAGATAATACCCTACAGGGGTGTCCCAACTTAGCCCATCATAAGCTCTCACGGTCAACGAAGGATAAACCTTCTCCCGGAAAGACCCGATTAGTCTCGGAATCCCGGTTTACAAGACATTTCGACAATGGTAAAACAAGACCAGCAAAGCCACCCGAATGTGCCGACAAATCCCGATAGGAGCTGCACATATCTCGTTCTCAGGGCACACCGGATGGGCAAGACGTCGGGTTGGCATAGACCCTGGTTGCCCAGGGGGCGCCGGACATCGCCCAGTTTGGGCCAGCACTCGAAGGAGCACTGGTCCGGGGGTTTAAAATAAAGATGACCCTCGGGCTCGCGAAAACCCGGGGGAAAAGGCTTAGGTGGCAAATGGTAAAACCAAGGTTGGGCCTTGCTGGAGGAGTTTTATTCAAGGCGAACTGTCAAGGGGGTCCCATAAATCACCCGACCGCGTAAGGAACGCAAACTCAAGGAACATAATACCGGTATGACAGAAACTAGGGCGGCAAGAGTGGAACAAAACACCAGGCATAAGGCCGAGCCTTCCACCCTTTACCAAATATATATAGATGCATTAATTAAATAAGAGATATTGTGATATCCCAACATATCCATGTTCCAACATGGAACAAACTTCAACTTCACATGCAACTAGCAACGCTATAAGGAGGGCTGAGCAAAAGCGGTAACTTAGCCAAACAACGGTTTGCTAGGAAAGGATGGTTAGAGACTGACATGGCAAAATGGGAGACATGATATAGCAAGTGATAGGTAGCGCAGCATGGCAATAGAGCGAACAACTAGCAAAGCAAAGATAGAAGTGATTTCGAGGGGTGGTCATCTTGCCTGCAAGGTTCTCAGAGTTGTCGAAAGCTTGATCCTCGTAAGCGTACTCAACAGGTTCCTTGTTCACGAACTCGTCTCCCGGCTCTACCCAAGACAAGAACACAAACAAACGGAACCACAATCAATCACGAGAAATGCACAAGCAACATGATGCAAAACATGTATGATATGCGATGCATATGCGTGCTCCGGGAGGAAAATGATGAACAAGGCAGTAACTTGGCAAACCAAGCATGCCACTGGAAAGATGAGATGATTTCGGTCGAAATCGATATAAAGTTCACCGGAAACGGATGCACGGTTTGCAAATGGCAAGCAAAACAAGAATGACACGAATCTGCGATTAACAGCATGATAGCACTTAAGATGTAACAAGCAATAATGCTACAGCACTCCAACATAGCAACAAAGCATATGACAGTTATCTAAAGGAGATTCTTGACAAAAGATGAACACTGAGCTACGGCTAGATCACAACATAACAAGCTCAAACAAGCATGGCAAAAGTGCAAAAGATAACAGGTTCACAGACTTGGTGAAATTACTGGACATGGCAGAAAACAGCATCAGGTAGCAATGTTCAGAGCACAAAATCAACATGCTACAGGAACTTAACATGGCAAAACAAGGCATGGAAGTATTCTACTAAATGCATATGACAAAAGTCCCTTACTGACCGTAAGCCAAAAAGGACCAGAAGATATGATGGCAAGCAGGTAAACATAGCAAGTTTCGTTATCAGGTTTCAGACTTGGCAGAAAACAGAGCATGGCAGAAATAATAATATGAAGGCATGTTGGTGAGCTTGATGCACTCACCACAAAGCAATGCATAACAAAAAAAAGCATACCTACAGCAAGATGGCATGTTTATGAAGCTATAAATGGCAAGAACAAAAGCATATCATGTATGGATCAACTACAATAAGCTTGGCAAAATAGCATATCATGTTAAGAATCTGCCAGAAATATTTTATAGCAAAAGTAAAGCAAGATTGAGTCATGCTATGGCACTCTATAATTGCAAACAAGGGCAGGAATGGATGAACTACAACCATATCTACAAAATATCCTTACTGAACATCTCCAAAATATGCATGGATCTCTCTGTAGCATCAAGTCTACATGGCAACAAAATAACAGCAGACAAGGACTTAGAGAAATCACAGTCCCTGAAATCAGAAACATTACGGGGCCTAGTTTGCATGCTTGTGCTAGTCACCACAGAGATCACAAAAATACATGGCATACACCACTGGAAATATGGCATGGCATACAACAAAACACATGTAGAGCTCATGCCCATAAGATGCACAGATTAAATGATACAAAAATGACAAATCTCCAAGTTCTGCTAAGAGCCAGCAGATAACAGCAACTAGCCCTCTTGCAACAGAGCTTTGGGCATCAAGATGACCTCTAATGAACATGGTGCAATTTAACAAAATGTAGAGCATCACGAGACGAACAATTTGACATATTACACGCGCGAAACGAAGCTATATACAGAGAGTTATGCAATGCTGAACATGGGTACTTGCTGAGAAAATACTGGGACTTGGGAAAACTTCGGGATCGAGAAAGTCAACCTGCTACAGTATTCTCGATCGGATCTGGCTGGCTCGCACGGGCTCGGGCTCCCGAGCGGCGGCGCGGGCGGCCTTCGTCGGAGAGAGGAGGGAGAGGCCGGAGGTGACGGCGAGGGAGACCGGAGGGCCGCCGGAGGGAGGAGGAGGCGGCGGGCCTCGGGGCCGGCGACGGTGGTGGCCGGCGGCGAAGGCAAGGCGGCGGGCGCGCGGTGGTGGCGGCGGCGGCCGGTACCGGCGAGGCGGCGGGGAGCCGCGGCGGCGCGGGGGCTCGCGGGGGAGGCGTCGGGCCGCGGGGGCCGCGGACGGGCCGGCGAGCCGCGACGGCGGCGGTGACGTGTCACGCCGTGGTTGGTCGGGGCGGCGGAGCGGACATGTCCGTCGGTCGCAGTTTTGTCCGGCGGCGCGCGGTGGAGAATTTTTAGGGTTGGACTGCGAATGTATACGGGAGAGGATGCACTTATATAGCTAGAGGGAGCTAGGAGAGTCCAAATGAGGTGCGGTTTTCGCCCACACGATCGTGATCGAACGACCTAGAGCATGGAAGAGAGTTTGGTGGGTTTTGGGCTGTTTAGAGAGGGGGTTTTTGCTGCACACACAAATGGACTTTGCGGATGCCCGGTTAACCGTTGGAGTACCAAACGACCTCCAAATGGAACGAAACTTGACCGGTGGTCTCCGGGTGGTATACTAAGGCCACTTGACAAGCCTCGGTCCAATCCGAGAACGTTTGACACCCGCACACGAAAGAAAACAAGAGAGGTGCACCGGAGGAGATGGAAGCGCCAGATTGCAAAACGGACAACGGGGAAAATGCTCGGATGCATGAGACGAACACGTATGCAAATGCAATGCACATGATGACATGATATGAAATGCATGACATGAACAAAATACAAAACGAAAGACAAAACCCGGCCACAGAGAGAATATCATAACACATAGCCGGAAATGGCAAGAGTTGGAGTTACAAATATGGAAAGTTACATGCGGGGTGTTACAAAGAACCTTGCCGGGACGGCCCACACAGCCCCGGCAAGAGCCTTGCCAGGGCGACTTGCCAAACACCAGCAAGGCCGCCACCCTTGGGCCTGAGAGTTCTGTCACCGTCGACAACATCAAGACCAAGGCTCAGGGGGCGCCTGCGTGGTGGCATGCAGATCTTTGTGAAAGACCAAAGGCCTGCAAATCTAGATGAGAACCAGAAGACAAAGACCCCCGGCAAGATCCTTGCCAAGGACGACCAAAGACCCCCGGCAAGATCTTTGCCGGGGACGGCCACGAGACCCTGACAAGACCCTTGACGGGGGCATCTACGAGGCCACAACCAGGCCCGCACCTACCGAAGTTTCGCTACCCCGCGGTCGCCCCGACGCGGCAACTAGCCTGCCAACTAGGCGAGCACCTGCGTGGCAGCATGTAGCTTCTAGGCCAACCAGTCAAGCACCTACGTGGTGACATGCAGATCTTCGTGAAAACCCTGTCACCGCACCAGCACAGCAGCCAGCCAACCAGCGTGGAGCTGCATGCCTCATCAGCTTGGACGTGCGTCGGAGCCAGACGAGGCGGCGACGGACGGGACGGGCTTTGTTGCCGTCCCCGATAAAGCAAGAGGGCACGTTGGTGTCGCATTGAATGTGTTTGTCCTACGGTGCCAGGCGATAAACTTGTACACTGTAGATACTTTCTACCTCCTGTGTGCCACTGTGGCGACCCCTTTGACATATAAAAGGAGGCCCGAGGCGTACTGAGGGAGGATTTGGACTTTTTGGACTGGGCATGCATGGAAGCTAGCTCAAGAGCTCAAGAACACAAAATATACACAGATAAGCAGGACTAGGGTATTACGCATCGTTTGTGGCCCGAACCTGGGTAATAATCCCCTCGCGTTGATTGCTAGACCTGCTCTTTGTGCAGCTGCACGCCCCGCCAACCGTAGAAGGGATTCCCCGGTATCCCATAGGTGTCGTTTCCCCCGACAAAGTTGCACTTATGTTGCCTTCCTATCCTAGTTGGTTCTTGTTCCCATAAATTGTTTGCTCACAAAATCACAATGCATAGTAAGTGGGTTAGACTTAAATGTGCTAGTCATATGCTTCATGATGCTCTCTTTGTGTTTCAATTCTTTACTTTTATGTGAGCATCATTGAAATCATCATGCCTAGCTTAAAAGGCATTAAACAAAAGCGCTTGTTGGGAGACAACCCAACACTTTTACCTACTGTTTTTGTGTGTTCACATGATTAAGCTACTGTACTAATCATGTTTTATTGCTTTTGTTTCAATAAAGTGCCAAGTAAAGCCTTTGGGGTCATGTTTGGTGATAGTTGATTTGATCTTGCTGAAAAACAAAAACTTTTGCGCTCACGAAAATAATTCTAATTTTTAAAAGAAGAGTGCTTTTGAGTTGATTCTTTTTGAAGAAGATTAATATACAAATTGCTCACGTGGTCCTAATTTTTAGAATTTTTGGAGTATCAGAAGTATGGTAGTTATCCAGATCATTACACACTGTTCTGTTTTTGACAGATTCTGTTTTCAATGCATAGTTTGCTTGTTTTCTAGTTTCTATGGCTTATATTGCTCAATATAAATTGTGGAAATGATATGATACAGTAGGAATTGTGTGGAAACAATTATGAATCTCGTCTTTTACAGTACCAAAGTGAAATGGTTTGCTCTTTATCATACTAACCTATCTCACAAAGTTCCGTTAAGTTTTGTGTGATTGAAGTTTTCAAGTTTTGGGTGAGATGTTGATATGAGGAGAATAAGGAGTGAAAACACCCTAAGCTTGGGGATGCCCAAGGCACCCCAACTTAATATTCAAGGAAGATCGAAGCAACTAAGCTTGGGGATGCCCCGGAAGGCATCCCCTCTTTGGTCTCCAACATTATCGGTAACCTCACTTGGAGCTATGTTTTCATTCATCGCATGATATGTGTTTTGCTTGGAGCGTCAATTTATTTTGTTAGGATTTGATTTACGTTATTTAGAATAATGTTTTGCATCTTTTATTTCAATAAAAGTGGCATTGATAGCCTTTATTATGCTTATTTTGCAAGTCTACATGTTGCTGTTTCAAAACAGAAAGTTTATCGATGATGCAAAAATTCCTTCGAAAGTAAGAATGTGATAAAATGTTGAAACTTTTTAAAAAACTAAGCTCTGGTAAATTTTATACAGTGTGGTAAAATTTTCATAATTTTTGGAGTTTAACAAGTATTGATACTCTTGCATTCTTTACAGACTGTACTGTTTTGGCAGATTGCTGTTATATTTGCATTGTTTGCATATGTTTGCTTGTTTAATGATTCTATTTGAGAATAGGAGTATTAAATATGCAGAGGGATTTAGTATGCAATGTTGAATAATAATTTTAGTGATTTGCTACAGTAGAGAATGATAAGGTTTTTGCATTGGTTTATACTAACTTATCTCACGAGTTCTTGTTGAGTTTTGTGTGGATGGAGTTTTTAAGATTTAGGGAAACCGTGATATAAAAGGAATTAAGGAGACACAAAAGCTCAAGCTTGGGGATGCCCAAGGCATCCCAAGATAATATTTCAAGAACTATCAAGCATCTAAGCTTGGGGATGCCCCGGTAGGCATCCCACCTTTCTTCTTCAACAATTATCGGTTAGCATCGATTGATCCTAAGTTTTTGCTTCTTCACATGAGTTGTGTTATTCTTGAAATGTCATTTTATTTTTATTTTGCTTGTTGTTTTAATAAAATATTTAGATCTGAAAGTTTTAAATAAGAGAGAGTCCTCACATAGCTACCCATTTACATAACTACTCGCTTGATCTTCACTTATATCTTTTTTGGAGTAGTTTGTTATTTGCTCTAGTGCTTCACTTTTATCTTTTTGAGCACAGCGTGCTTTAGTATTTTTGAAGAAATTATCTCTTGCTTCACTTAAATAAATTGGACAGAAAGAAATATTATGCTCATGATCTTCACTTATATTTCTTTGAGCTAATCAAAAGCAACATATGAAAATTAGTTCCAAAGTGATAGATATCCAAGAAGGATATAATAAAAACTTTCATGAAGATCATTGGACAAAATAAACTTGATTCCTTGTAATAGTTTTGAGATATGATGATGTGATATGTGAGTCATGTTGATGAGTAATTATGCTTTAGTAAGAATATTGGTGTTAAGGTTTGTGATTCCCTATGCAAGCACGAAAGTCAATAGTCATGCAATGAAATTACATCCTACTTGTGGTGCATTATTCAGTGTTAATTATGCTTAATGCTCTCTTATGAGCTTATTTGTTTCTTGGTTGGTCACTTCTCAATCTCTTGCTAGCCTTCATTTTGCACTAAGTATGATCACTACTTGTGCATCCAAAATCCTTTAAACTAGTTTTGCCACATGAGTCCACTATATCTACCTATATGCGGTATTCTTTTGCCGTTCTAAGCAAATTTGTATGTGCCATCTCTAATTTTCAAAATAAAATTCTCTTTTGTGTGCTCGTACCGCTCGCGAGGCTGTGAGGGGTGGACGGTATTTTCCATGCTAGATGTGTTATTCTCACGATGAGTGTTTATTCACTTGTCATTGCACGAGAGTAAGGCAAAGGTATTAGGGATGCCCAGTCCCGATATGAAAAATTAAATTACTTTATGTTGTCAAATAATAAATTCCTTGGAAAGTGTTGGTATGGAGGGCAACCATGGATTCGGCTAGCCATGGAAAGTGAAAGTGTGGTGGAAAAAGGAATAAACTTTAATTTCTGTTTGGGAACCGCCTATGATATATCTAGCATGGAAAGTGTGGGGAACTCTAAGTCATTTATGTTGGTGGGAAAAGTATGCCTCCCAACATATTTTTATCTCTAAGTTTTTCTCTTTGAGATCTGGAACCTCTACAAATCCCTACTTCCTCCGCGAAGGGCCTTTATTTTACTTTATGCAATTTTTATTTTTAATTTGAGTCTCCATCTTCTCTTATAAAGCACCAACTAGGAGGAACTATGATCGTACTTGAGCATTGGGTGTAGCTAATATGCGAGTGTGTTTCATGAATGGATCAATGATTGAGCATGATGGGCAAGGGATAACTTATTTTAGCATTGATATTTTGAAAGACATGATTGCTTGTTGATATGCTTGAGTATTTAAGTCTCATGTCAAAACTAGACTATTGCTTTGAACCATATAAAAGTCCAAATGTCCATGCTATAAAGAAAAGAATATGAGATGACATGTGAGGCAGCATTCCACATCAAAAATTCTGTTTTTTTATCATTTACCTACTCAAGGACGAGCAGGAATTAAGCTTAGGGATGATGACACGTCTCCAACGTATCTATAATTTTTGATTGTTCCATGCTGTTATATTATCATTCTTGGATGTTTTATAATCATTTTATAGTCATTTCATATCATTTTTTGGGACTAACCTATTGAGCTAGTGCCCAGTGCCAGTTGCTGTTTTTTTGCATGTTTTTTACATCGCAGGAAATCAATTTCAAACGGAGTCCAAACACCGTGAAACTTTTTGTGGATTTTTTATGGACCAGAAGACATCCAAAGAACCAAAGCAGCACCTGGGGGTGCCCTGAGGGGGGCACAACCCACCAGGGCGTGCGTTGGGGTCCAGGCGTGCCCAGGTGGGTTGTGCCCACCTCGGTGGCCTCCCGCACCCCCTCTTCGCGTTATAAATTCCCAAATATTCCAACACCCTACGGGGTAGCCCTAGATCAGAAGTTCCGCCGCTGCAAGGCCTCTGCATCCACGAGATCCAATCTATACCCCGTTCCGGCACCCTGCCGGAGGGGGAGATCATCACCGGTGGACATCTTCTTCATCCCAGTGGCCACCACGGTGAGGAGGGAGTAGTCCACCCTCGGGGCTGAGGGTTTGTACCAGTAGCTATGTGTTTAATCTCTCTCTCTCATGTTCTTGAGATGGCACGATCTTGATGTATCGCGGGCTTTGTTAATGTAGTTGTATCATATGGTGTTTTCCCCTCTTTATCTTGTTGTGATGAATTGAGTTTTTTCCTTTGAGATTTCATTGTTATCGGATTGAATACTTTTATGGATTTGAGAGCACTTGATATATGTCTTGCATATGAATACTCGTGGTGCCAATGGGGTATCATATTGATTCACTTGATATGTGTTTTGGCATTCAACTCGCGGATTCCCACAGTGACATTGGGTAATCTATGCATAGGGGTTGATGCACGTTCTCGTCTTTAGTTTCTTCGGTAGAAATCTCGAGGCACTCTTTGAGGTTCTTTGTGTTGGATTGAGTATTATGAAACTGAAATTATTTAGTGTTATTTTAGTACGAACTCTTCGATAGATCGATCGGAGAGAATAGCTTCGAGGTGGTTTCGTACCCTACAAATGATTTCTTCTTATGTTCTCTGTTAGATAGGAACTTTGGAGTGATTCTTTATCGCACGTTGAGCGATGTTTATGTGACCCAATTATATTAACATTGATGAGAGATTGCACTAGTGAAAGTATGGACCCTAGACCTTATTTTCAAGCATTGCAATACCGTTTGTGCCCCGTCTTTTATCAATTGCTACCTTGCTGTTTTTATTTATTTAGATTATAAAAATATATTTCTACCATCCATATTACACTTTTATCACCATCTCTTCGCCGAACTAGTGCACCTATACAATTTGCCATTGTATTGGGTGTGTTGGGGACATAAGACATTTCTTGTATTTGGTTGCAGGGTTGTTTGAGAGAGACCATCTTCATCCTACGCCTCCCATGGATTGATAAACCTTAGGTCATCGACTTGAGGGAAAATTGCTACTGTCCTACAAAACTCTGCGCTTGGAGGCCCAACACGTGTCTACAAGAATAAAGTTGCGTAGTAGACATCAGTGAAGCGCATGAAGCATTCTATAAAGTGATGTCTACTACGCAACTTGTTCTTGCAGACTTGTGTTGGGCCTCCAAGCGCAGAGTTTTGTAGGATAGTAGCAATTTTCCCTCAAGTGGATGACCTAAGGTTTATCAATCCGTGGGAGGTGTAGGATGAATATGGTCTCTCTCAAACAACCCTGCAACCAAATAATAAAAAGTCTCTTGTGTCCCCAACACACCAAATACAATGGTAATTTGTATAGGTGCACTAGTTCGGCGAAGAGATGGTGATACAAGTGTAGTAATGATAGTAGATATTGATTTTTGTAATAAGAACAATAAAAAATAGCAAGATAGCAATTGATAAAATGGAGCACAAACGGTATTGCAATGCTTGAAAACAAGGCCTAGGGTCCGTACTTTCGCTAGTGCAATCTCTCAACAATGCTAATTAATTGGATCATATAACCTTCCCTCAACGTGCAACGAAGAATCACTCCAAAGTTATTATCTAGCGGAGAACATAAGAAGAAATTGTTTGTAGGGTACAAAACCACCTCAAATCTATTCTTTCTGTTCGATCTATTCAAGAGTTTATACTAAAATAACACAAAGCTATTCTTTCCGTTCGATCTATCCAAGAGTTTGTACTAAAATAACACCATATGACACACATAAACCAACTCTAATGTCACCGCGAGTATCCGTGAATTGATTATATGATATGCATCAAACAATTTCAGATTCATAATACTCAATCCAACACAAAGAACCTCAAACAGTGCCCCAAGATCTCTACCGGAGAAACAAGGACGAAAACGTGCATCAACCCCTATGCATAGATTACCCCAATGTCACCTCAGGAATCCGTGAGTTGAGTGCCAAGACGTAGATCAAGTGCTCTCGAATCCATAAAAGTATTCAATTCGATAAAACAAAATCTCAAAGGGAAAACTGAATTCAACACAACAAGATAGAGAGGGGAAAACACCATATGATCCAACTATATTAACAAAGCCCGCGATACATCAAGATCCTGACATCTCAAGAACACGAGAGAAAGAGAGAGATTAATCACATAGCTACTGGTACAAACCCTCAGCCCCGAGGGTGGACTACTCCCTCCTCATCGTGGTGGCTGCTGGGATGATGAAGATGGCCACCGATGATGATCTCCCCCTCCGGCACGGTGCCGAAACGGGCTCCCAATTGGTTTTTGGTGGCTACAGAGGTTTGCGGTGGCAGAACTTCTGATCTAGGGTTACCCCAAGGGTTTTTGGAATATTCGAGAATTGATAGGGCGAAGAGGGGGTGAGGGAGGCAACCGAGGTGGGCACAACCCACCTGGGCGCGCCTGGAGGCCCAGGCGCACCCTGGTGGGTTGTGCCCCCCTCGGGGCACCCCCAGGTGCTTCTCTGGCCCATCTGGTGCCTTCTGGTCCAAAAAAATTCCACAAAAAGTTTCGCTGTATTTGGACTCCGTTTGATATTGATTTCCTGTGATGTAAAAAACAAGCAAAAAACTGCAACTGGCACTGGGCACTATGTCAATAGGTTAGTCCCAAAAAAATGATACAAAGTTTCTATAAAATGATTGTAAAACATCCAAGAATGATAATATAAGAGCATGAATACTTCATAAATTATAGGTACGTTGGAGACGTATCAGCATCCCCAAGCTTAATTCCTACTCATCCTCGAGTAGGTAAATGATAAAAGAAACAATTTATGAAGTGTGAATGCTAGCAAAGTGCATAAGTTTGATCAATGATAATTTCAATCACCTTTCCTAGCATCTTAGTAGCAACTCTTTCTCATAAAACCCATCATGTTAAAGTAGCAACCAATTCACATGTTAAGGTTCCAACAATGAATTCTCTTGAAACTCAACAACCTATATTCTTAGTCACCAAACAATTGCACTTCAACTTATTCAACAGAGTCTAAGTAAGAGCTCCACATACTCAATCATCACATAGTCTTCCATGATTGCTACTACTCAAAGCATATTCTTAGAACAAACGGCATCCATCGGACACAGAGAAAGATAGGGGCTTAATATTTCGCCCCCAACTCATTTATCATAGAGATAATTCTCAACATTAATAAATCATGATCAAATATATTTGACTGGCCATATGTGCCTAGATCTTTCCCCCACCTCATGATGCTTGCCAACTAGAGAATTATCACCTGTAAAAAATTGAGATCAAAATCACGTTCCAGTGAATTTTGAAAATTCCTGGAACGAGCGCAAAAGTTTCTGTTTTTGCACAGATCCAAGCCAACTATTATCCACACTATCCCAAAGGCTTTATGATAACCCACAAGTATAGGGGATCGTTTGTAGCCTTCTTCGATAAATAAGAGTGTCGAACCCAACGAGGAGCTAAAGGTAGAACAAATATTCCCTCAAGTTCTATCGACCACAGATACAACTCCATGCACACTTGACGTCTGCTTTACCGAAAACAAGTATGAAAGTATTTTGTAGGTGTGATGCTAGAACTACTTTGCAAGAAAATAAAAGTTAGGTGTTTAGTAAAAGGGTTTGTGTCAACAAGAAAGTTATTTGTCCCTAGGCAATCGATAACAAGTACCGGTAATCGTTCTTGCAATTTTATATGAGGGAGAGGCATGAGCTAACATACTTTCTCTACTTGGATCATATGCACTTATGATTGGACCCCTAGCAAGCATCCGCCGCTACTAAAGATCATTAAGGTCATGAAACCCAACCATAGCATTAAGTATCAAGTCCTCTTTACTCCCATACGCCATAGCCCACCTACTCTGGTTTAAGCTTCTGTCACTCTCGCAACCCACCATAAGCGAACCATGAACATATTGCAACACCCTACAGCGGGGGCCCTCACGTTTGCGCGAGAACGGAGGGCACCGTAGGACAGCACCATAAATAGAATATACAATCATACCAAGCAAGATCACGATTAACCCATGGGACAAAACGGATCTACTTAAACATCATAGGATAACCATAAATCATTGGGAAATAATATATGGAGTTGAGCACCATGTTTAAGTTGGGGGAAGAGGTGTTACACCGCTGCATAGAGGGGGAGAGAGTTGGTGTTGACGGTAGCAAGATTGTTGATGTAGATCGTCGTCCCGATCGTTGCCCAGGCGGCACTCCGGCGCCACCGGGAGAGAGGGGGAGAGAGCCCCCTCCTTCTTCTTCTTCCTTGGTCTCCCCCCTAGATGGGAGGAGAGTTCCCCCTCCGATCCATGGCCTCCATGGAGGCGGAGGGGCGGGAGCCCCTCCGAATTGGATCTCCCTCCCTGTTCTCTTCTGTTTCGCGTTCCCCTGATCTGGCCGAAAACCGTTTCTTATATTTCCAGAGATCCGTAACTCTGATTGCGCTGAGATTTTAACACAATTTTTGCCAGATATAAGCTTCCTTGCACCGGAAGTACAAATCCAACCGACGTTCGAGGAGGGCACAACCCACCACGCCACGCCTGGCTCCGGGACCGCGCCCTGGTGGGTTGTGCCCACCTCGGGCCTCCGTTTGCGGTGATTCCAACTCCCAAAAATCACATATATTCGAAAATAATTCTCCGTGAAATTTTATTGCATTTGGACTTTGTTTGATATGGATTTTCTGCGATACAATAAACATGCAAAAAATAGGAGCTGGCATTGGGCACTAGATCAATAGGTTTGTCCAATAAATCATATAAAAAGTTGCCAAAATTATGTGAAAGTGGTATAATATTGGCATTAAACAATCAAAAATTATAAATACGACGGAGACGTATCAGCATCCCCAAGCTTAATTCCTGCTCGTCCTCGAGTAGGTAAATGATAAAAAAGATACATGTGGAATGCTACCTAGCATAAACTTGATCATATATCTAATCATGGCATGAATATTAAGACATAAGTGATTCAAAGCAATAGCCTATAATTTGACATAAAGACATCAATACTCAGGCATCCCAACAAACAATCATGTCTTCACAATATCAACGTTAAAGAAAGTTATCCCTACAAAATCATATAGTCTTGTCATGCTCTGTCTTCTTAACACAAAGTATTTATCATGCACAACCCCGATGAGAAGCCGAGCAATTGGTTCATACTTTTTAACGCGCTTCAGCTTTTTCAACCCTCACGCAATACATGAGCGCAAGCCATGGATATAGCACTACAGGTGGAATAGAGTATGATGATAGGGGTAAATATAAAGAAGACAAAAAGTAAGGAAGTCTCACACCAACGCGGCTAGCCAACGGGCTATGGAGATGCCCATCAGTTGATATCAACGTGAGGAGTAGGGATTGCCATGCAACGAATGCACTAAGAGCTATAAGTGTATGAAATCTCAATATGAAAACTAAGTGGGTGTGCATCTAATCCTATAATGAAAAAGTCCCACTAGTATATGAAAGTGACAACATAGGAGACTCTCCATATGAAACACATGGTGCTACTTTGAAGCACAAGTGTGGTAAAGGATACTAACAATGCCCCTTCTCTCTTTGTTTATTTTTTCTTTTTCTTTTGCTTTCTTTCTTTTTTTCTTTTTTTTTCTTTTTCTCTCATTATCCGGAGTCTCATCCCGACTTGTGGGGGAATCATAGTCTCCATCATCCTTTCCTCACTGGGGCAGTGCTCTAAAAATGAATAATGATGATCATCACACTTCTATTTACTTATAACTCAAAAGAAATAAAAATTACAACTCGATACCTATGACAAAATATGACTCTATATGAATGCCTCTGGCAATGTACCAGGATGTGCAATGATCTAGCATAACATGTATGAAAAATGATGAACGGTGCCTGAGCCACAACTACTATGTCAGCTATATGATCATGCAAAGCAATATGACAATGAATGCTCAAGTCATCAAACGGAAGCGGTGGAAGTTGCATGGCAATATATCTCGGAATGGCCATGGAAAAGCCATAATAGGTAGGTATGGTGGCTGTTTTGAGGAAGATATAATAAGGCTTATGTGTGATAGTGCGCATCATATCACGGGGTTTGGATGCACCGGCGAAGTTTGCACCACGTCTCGAGGTGAGAAATGGCAATGCACGGTACCGTAGAGGCTAGCAAATTGCGTAAAGGGTAAGAGTGTGTATAATCCATGGACTCACATTAGTCATAAAGAACTCATATACGTATTGCAAAAGTTTATTAGCCCTAGAAGCAAAGTACTACTACGCATGCCCCTAGGGGGATAGATTGGTAGGAAAAGACCATCGCTCCTCCCCGACCGCCACTCATAAGGAGGACAATCGATAATAAATCATGCTCCAACTTCATAGCATAACGAGAGACTATACGTGCATGCTTCGGGAATCACAAACCTTAACACCAATATTATTACTAAAAACAACCATTTACTAGTACCTCCCATAAATTATCATCTCTATATCGCAAAGCTATTGCAAGGAATCAAACATATCATATTCAGTGATCCATAAGTTTTATGTAGTATTTTATGATTAACCATGCAATTGACCAATTCCTGTTGACTCTCTAAATAGATATAAGTGAAGCATGAGAGTTTAATTATTTCTACAAAAGACAATGCTCTAATAAATATAAGTGAAGCAAAAGAGCATTCTACAAACAACGGTTTTCTATGTGAAGAGAAACAGGCAATCCAAACTTCAAAAGATATAAGTGAAGCACATGAAGCATTCTATAATGCCATACTCAAAAGATATAAGTGATGTGCAATGAGCATTCTATAAATTAACCATGGAATATCTCATACCAGCATGGTGCATAAAATAAAAGTGAAAACTAAAAGCAAAAGACGCTCCAAGATTTGCACATATCATGCGAACGAATGAAAACATACCGATACTTCTTAAAGAAAGATGGGATGCCTTCCGGGGCATCCCCAAGCTTAGAAGCTTGAGTCTCCTTGAATATTTACTTGTGGTGCCTTGGGCATCCCCAAGCTTGAGCTCTTGCCTCTCCTCCTTCTCCTCATATCAAGACCTCCTCGATCCTTGATCACTTCATCCACACAAAACTCAACAGAAAGCTCGGTAAGATCCGTTAGTATAATAAAGCAAATCACTACTCTAAGTATTGTTTCAAACCAATTCATATTTTTTTCATTTTAGCTACTATAATATAAATTTTCCATGGCTTATACCACCGATAAAATTGATAGTTTCATGAAAACAAGCAACATAATGCATCAAAAACAGAATATGTCTTAAACAGGACAGTCTGTAGTAATCTGAACATTCACCATACTTATGGTACTCCAAAAATTCTGAAAAAATTAGGAAACATAAAAATTTTGTATAGCAAGACAGTGCAAAAAGTTTCAGAACCGTTTGACGTTCCAGTAAAAAAATTAAAATCACGCACTACAGCCAAACTTTCTGTTTTGCACCGCACAAACCAACAAGCAATGTAAATCTTGGCACATTATTTTTATAATACAATGGAATTGTACAAGGGGATAATTATTTTTGTGAGAATCTTCATGAAAAATTCTACATTGTTTCCATGAGCATGAACACAAGTGTTCAAGGTCGACCCTCACTTCTCCAATGCATAACTTCCAATCGCTTCTCTTTTGTGAAAAAGTTTTTAAGTTCCCCTCTATATTTTTTTGTTTTTAAACTTTATAAAAGCACTCAACACAAATAAATGACTCTCTAAAACTTCCGGGTTGTCTCCCTGGTAACGTTTTCTTTAAAGTCATTAAGCTAGGCATAAAGTGCTCAAGTAATGAATCCACACGGATCCCAAGGTATATCAAAGCCAATTTTAATTAGCAATGATTTGGCATCTAGTAGTGAGCACAAAGCAACATATATCAAGCAATGACGAATTCTAACTCTCTTCCTATGCATTGGCATGTCATACAAGAACAATTCATGCACATCAAGTAAAGGCCAATACATAGCATAAGCAGTTTCTTGCAATTCTTTCGTGTTGGAAACATAGAGAGGCGGAGATGTAGTTCCTCTCTCATAATAATTGCAAGTAGGAGCAGAAAGCACATGCATATTATATTCATCAAAATCATCATGTGTAGTAGCAAAATGCAACCCATCAACATAATCATTAATAAGAGCAAACTTCTCCGATATAGTGTAGTTTGGAGAATTCAAAAAGATAATAGGACTATCATGTGTGGGTGAAATAGCAACAATTTCATTCTTAACATAAGGAACAGTAGCAAGTTCATATCCATAAGCATAATTTATATTGGCATCTTGGCCACAAGCATAGCAAGCATCATCAAAAAGGGATATTTCAAATGAATCAACGGGATCATAGCAATTATCATAGCAGTCATCCTTCGGTAAGAATGAAGGGACATTAAATAATGTATGAGTTGGAGGGTTACTCTCATTAGAAGGTTGGCACGGGTAGCTAATCCGCTCTTCCTCTGTTTGTTCTTCGCTCTCCTCATCATCTTATTCATCCAATGAGCTCACAGTTTCATCAATTTCTTCTTCCATAGACTGCTACAAAATATTAGTCTCTTCTTGGACAGCGGAGATTTTCTCAATAAATTCATCAATATCAGAATTATATTTACAATTATCATAGCAATATTTAAGGGTGGCAAAATTTTCAGGCCTATAAACATCATCATCAAAAGCTTCATACTTTATAAACAAAGATTCAACTTCATAAGCACCCTTAAAAGCAACAAATTCTTATATTCGTTCCACATCATAATAATCATATATACCATTAGCATAAGAAGCCAAGGTTTCATTATCATTAAATCACATGAAAAGGGAAGATGTGGAGCATTCATCCTGGAGCAACAAGTAAAATCATATCTCTGACATAAATTCCAAGCATACCAATGCAACATATGAATTTGATCCCATAAAAGTTTCCCTTTTTGTGTCAAGCGATAATCCCTAAAGTATTCACGTTGATCCAACGTTACTCCCATTATCAAGTTGAATGGGGTTTTCTCAGGATTATCAAAGTAGTGCATAATATTTTTCACATAACGAGCATCGAGGGTTTTAGGAGGTTCCCCATCTCCATGAGTAGCAAGTACCACTAACTTTTTTGGTGTTTCGTGTTCCATATCCATAACTAAAGATAGAGAACAACTTAGAACAGAAAATAAAAACTACTTAGTGATAAAGCAAACAAGCACACACGAGAATATTCACCCCACGCTATTGCTCCCTGGTAACGGCGCCAGAAAAAGGTCTTGATAAACCGCAAGTATAGGGGATCGTTTGTAGCCTTCTTCGATAAATAAGAGTGTCGAACCCAACGAGGAGCTAAAGGAAGAACAAATATTCCCTCAAGTTCTATCGACCACAGATACAACTCTACGCACACTTGACGACTGCTTTACCGAAAACAAGTATGAAACTATTTTGTAGGTGTGATGCTCGAACTACTTTGCAAGAAAATAAAAGTTAGGTGTTTAGTAAAAGGGTTGTGTCAACAAGAAAGTTATTTGTCCCTAAGCAATCGATAACAAGTACCGGTAATCATTCTTGCAATTTTATATGAGGGAGAGGCATGAGCTAACATACTTTCTCTACTTGGATCATATGCACTTATGATTGGACCCCTAGCAAGCATCCGCAACTACTAAACATCATTAAGGTCGTGAAACCCAACCATAGCATTAAGTATCAAGTCCTCTTTACTCCCATACGTCATAGCCCACCTACTCGGGTTTAAGCTTATGTCACTCTCGCAACCCACCATAAGCGAACCATGAACATATTGCAATAGCCTACAGCGAGGCCCCCTCACGTTTGCGCGAGAACGGAGGGCACCGTAGGACAGCACCATAAATAAAATATGCTATCATACCAACCAAGATCACGATTAACCCACTGGACAAAACGGATCTACTCAAACATCATAGGATAACCATAGATCATTCGGAAATAATATATGGAGTTGAGCACCATGTTTAAGTAGAGATTACAGCAGGGGGAAGAGGTGTTACACTGCTGCATAGAGGGGGAGAGAGTTGGTGTTGACGGTAGCAAGATTGTTGATGTAGATCGTCGTCCCGATCGTTGCCCCGGCGGCACTCCGGCGCCACCGGGAGAGAGCCCCCCTCCTTCTTCTTCTCCCTTGGCCTCCCTCCTAGATGGGAGGAGAGTTATCCCTCTGATCCATGGCCTCCATGGCGGCGGAGGGGCAGGAGCCCCTCCGAGATTGGATCTCCCTCTCTGTTTTCTTCTGTTTCGCGTTCCCCTGATTTGGCCGAAAACCGTTTCTTATATTCCCGGAGATCCGTAACTCCGATTGCGCTGAGATTTTAACATGATTTTTTTCTGGATTTAAGCTTCTTGCGCCCAAAGTACAGCTCCAACCGACGTTCCAAGAGGGCACAACCCACCACGCCACGCCTGGCTCCGGGACCGCGCACTGGTGGGTTGTGCCCACCTCGGGCCTCCGTTTGCGGTGATTCCAACTCCCCAAAATCACATATATTCCAAAATAATTCTCCGTGAAATTTTATTGCATTTGGACTTCGTTTGATATGGATTTTCTGTGATGCAAAAAACATGCGAAAAACAGGAACTGGCACTCGGCACTAGATCAATAGGTTAGTCCAATAAATCATATAAAAAGTTGCCAAAAGTATGTGAAAATGGTATAATATTGGCATGAAACAATAAAAAATTATAGATACGACGGAGACGTATCACTTTACTTGGCACTTTATTGAAACAAAGGCAATAAAACATGATTACTACAGTAGCATAATCATGTGATCACACAAAAATAGTAGGTAAAAGTGTTGGGTTGTCTACTAACAAGCGCTTCTCTTTAATGCCTTTTAGCGAGGCATGATGAGTTCAATGATGCTCGCATAAAAGATAAGGATTGAAACATAACAAGAGCATCATGAATCATAAGTTCCTCTCTCATAATAATTTTCAGTAGCATCATGAATAGATTCATCAATATAACCATCACATAAAGCATTCTTTTCATGATGCACAAGCATAGAAGATTTATTACTCTTTATGGCATACATGTCATCATAATAATAATCATAGATAGCAACTTTATTGTCATAGTCAATTGAAACCTCTTCCAAAATAGTGGATGTATCACAAAATAAAGTCATGACCTCTCCAAATCCACTTTCATCAATATTGTAATAAGATTCAACACCCTCCAAAATAGTGGGATCACCAATACCTAGAGTTGACACTCTTCCAAACCCACTTTCATCATTGTAATCATCATAAATAGGAGGCATGCTATCATCATAATAAATTTTCTTATCGAAAGTAGAAGGAATCAAAGGATCATATTCATTACGCAAAGCATCCCCAAGCTTAGGACAAGCATTATTTCCAGCAAATAAATCTTCAAACATTTCATACTCATCAAACATAGCATCCCCAAGCTTGTGGTTTTGCATATCATCACAATCATTCTTATCAATAGCATGAATGGCACCAATAGTATAGCAAACATTATTATCATATTCTTCCAAGCAAGTGCTAAAAAGATTTTCAAGATCATAAGAGACATCATTGTCTTCCCAATCATAATCATTACAACAAGTAGTAGGCATCACAAAATCATACTCAATATCATCATCCTCCATCAACATATTTGATTCACTTTCATGAGGCACAATGGTGATAGGAGCAATATTACTTGGGAGAGTTACCTTTTTACCTATACTTCTCCTTCTTTTCCTTTTCTTCTTCACCACCTCATGTATGGGTTTAATAAAAAATTTCAAGCTTCTTGTTGAAGAGATTGATTGGATAGGAAGCTCCTCCTCGTTACCTGATTCATCATAATAAACACTAGGAGGGTATTGGGAAATATTTTCCCTTTCATTAGTACTCTCTTAATATTCTATTTGTTTTCTTGTCTTTAGATAGTTGGCAATATAAGGATTCTCAATGCAATTTACCACAGAAAACATGTAAATTTCCTCTAGATGAAAATCAAGAAATCTCTTGAGATTAAATTTTGGAATACCCTCAGTTATACGTTTCATTTCTTCATACCCCAAAAGAAGACTAAGCTCTTTATGATGCTCAAGGGTAACCAAGTTATCACAATTTTTGGACACGATTTGATCATGAAACAATTTGCATTCGAGATTTAAATGACCACGTTCATTGCAAAGTTCACAAGCATGGCGAGAAAAATTAAATCTTCCAGCACAATCATCTAGCCTCTCTTGCGAATTTTTTGTTTCTAAATATTTATGCTTCGTACAAATTCTATCTTCCCTTTTTGGTGTGCATTTTCACTCCCAATTCACTCCGCAAAAATTGACATTCTTATTGGAGACATCATTATCATGACTAATGCAATCATCATTAACATCATGGATATTCAAAGAATTCAAACTAGCAATATTGCCATCATGCCCATCATCCAACATTTTTATGCCATAAATTTTGTTGAATTCTTTTTCTAGCAATTGAGCACAATTATTAGAATCCTTATTCTCAAGATAAACATTATAAAGATAAAGAACAACTTCAGGTAACCCAATCTCCATTTTTTGTAGTTTTCTTTTATGAACCAAACTAGTGATAAAACAAGAAACTAAAAGATTCAATTGCAAGATCTAAAGATATACCTTCAAGCACTCACCTCCCCGGCAATGGCGCCAGAAAAGAGATTGATGTCTACTATGCAACTTGTTCTTGTAGACTTGTGTTGGGCCTCCAAGCGCGGAGTTTTGTAGGACAGTAGCAATTTTACCTCAAGTGGATGGCCTAAGGTTTATCAATCCGTGGGAGGTGTAGGATGAAGATGGTCTCTCTCAAACAACCATGCAACTAAATAATAAAAAGTCTCTTGTGTCCCCAACACACAAATACAATGGTAATTTGTATAGGTGCACTAGCTTGGCGAAGAGACGGTGATACAAGTGTAGTAATGATAGTAGATATTGATTTTTGTAATAAGAACAATAAAAAACAGCATGGTAGCAATTGATAAAATGGAGCATAAACAGTATTGCAATGCTTGAAAACAGGGCCTAGGGTCCGTACTTTTGCTAGTGAAATCTCTCAACAATGCTAATATAATTGGATCATATAACCTTCCCTCAACGTGCAACGAAGAATCACTCCAAAGTTCTTATCTAGCGGAGAACATAAGAAGAAATTGTTTGTAGGGTATGAAACCACCTCAAAGCTTTTCTTTCCGTTCGATCTATTCAAGAGTTCGTACTAAAATAACACAAAGCTATTCTTTCCGTTCAATCTATCTAAGAGTCCGTGCTAAAATAACACCATATGACACACATCAACCCACTCTAATGTCACCTAGATACTCCAATGTCACCGCGAGTATTCATGAATTGATTATATGATATTCATCAAACAATTTCAGATTCATAATACTCAATCCAACACAAAGAACCTTAAAGAGTGCCCCAAGATTTCTACTGGAGAAACAAGGACAAAAAAGTGCGTCAACCCCTATGCATAGATTACACCAATGTCACCTCGGGGATCCGCGAGTTGAGTGCCAAGTCATAGATCAAGTGCTCTCAAATCCATAAAAGTATTCAATCCGATTAAACAAAATCTCAAAGGGAAAACTCAATGCATCACAACAAGATAGAGAGGGGAAAACACCATATGATCCAACTATATTAACAAAGCCCGCGATACATCAAGATCGTGACATCTCGAGAACACGAGAGAGAGAGAGAGAGAGAGAGAGATTAAACACATAGCTACTGGTACAAACCCTCAAACCAGAGGGTGGACTACTCCCTCCTCATCGTGGTGGCCACCGGGATGATGAAGATGGCCATCGGTGATGATCTCCCCCTCCAGCAGGGTGCCAGAACGGGCTCCCGATTGGTTTTTGGTGGTTACAGAGGCTTGCGGCAGCGGAACTTCTGATCTAGGGTTACCCCGAGGGTTTTTGGAATATTTGAGATTTTCTAGGGCGAAGAGGGGGTGCGGGAGGCCACCGAGGTGGGCACAGCCCACCTGGGCGCGCCTTGGTGGGTTGTGCCCCCTCGGAGCACCCCCCCAGGTGCTTCTCTGGCCCATCTGGTGTCTTCTGGTCCCAAAAAAATCCACAAAAAGTTAAGCTGTATTTGGACTCCGTTTGATATTGATTTCCTTTGATGTAAAAAATAAGCAAACAACAGCAACTAGCACTGGGCACTATGTCAATAGGTTAGTTCCAAAAAATGATATAAAGTTGCTATAAAATGATTGTAAAACATCCAAGAATAATAATATAAGAGCATGAATACTTCATAAATTATAGATGCGTTGGAGACGTATCATAAAGCCATACTCAAAAGATATAAGTGAAGTGCTGTGAGAATTCTATAAATCAACCATGGACTATCTCATCCCAGCATGGTGCATAGAATAAAAGTGAAAACTAAACACAAAAGATGCTCCAAGATTTACGCATATCACGTGAATGAAATGAAGACGAAAACATACCTATACTTGTTGAAGTAAGATGGGATGCCTTCCGGGGCATCCCCAAGCTTAGACACTTGAGTCTCCTTGAATATTTACTTGGGGTGCCTTGGGCATCCCCAAGCTTGAACTCTTGCCTCTCCTCCTTCTCCTCATGTCGAGACCTCCTTGATCTTTCATCACTTCATCCACACAAAACTCAACAGAAACCTCATGAGATTTGTTAGTGTAATAATGTAAATCACTACTTAAAGTACTGTTGCAAACCAATTCATATTTTGTTTTTGCATTGTAGCTACCGTAATATAACTTTTCCATGGCTTATACCACCGATACAATTGATACTCTCATCAAAACGAGCCAAACAATGCATCAAAAACAGAATCTGTCAAAAACAGGACGGTCTATAGTAATATGAAAATTCACCATACTTCTGTAATTCAAAAAATTCTGAAAATTTTGGAAAAAATAAACATTTCATATATCAATACTGTGCAAAAAGTTTCAGAAACTTTTGACGTTCCAGTAAAAAAATGTAAAATCGCGCACTACAGCCAAAGTTTCTGTTTTTGCACCGCACATACCAACAAGCAATCTAATCATCCTAAAGGAAAATCTTGCCACATTATTTTTATAATACAATGGATTTGTACAAGGGTATAATTATTTTTGTGAGAAACTTCCATGAAAATTTACATTGTTTCCATGAGCGTGAACACAAGTGTTCAAGGTCGACCCTCACTTCTCTAATGCATCACCTTTCAATCACTTCTCTTTTTGTGAAGTTTTAAGTTCCCCTCTATATTTTTTGTTTTTTAACTTCGTAAAAGCACTCAACTGGATAAAATGACTCTCTAAAACTTCCGGGTTGTCTCCCTGGCAGCGCTTTCTTTAAAGCCATTAAGCTAGGCATAAATTGCTCAAGTAATGGATCCACCCGGATCCCAAGGTATATCAAAGCCAGTTTTAATTAACAATGATTTATAATTTAGTAGTGAGCACAAATAAACATATATCATGCAATGACGAAGTCCAACTCTCTTCCTATGCATTGGCATGTCATACAAGAACAATTCATGCACATCAAGTAATGGCCAATACATAGCATAAGTAGTTTCTTACAATTTTATCGTGTTGGAAACATAGAAAGGCGGAGATGTAATTCCTCTCTCATAATAATTGCAAGTATGAGTAGCAAGCACATGCATATTATATTCATAAAAATTATCATGTGCAATGATAAAAGGCAACCCATCAATGTAATCCTTAATAAGTGCAAACTTCTCCGATATAGTGAAGTTGGGAGAATTCAAAAAGATAATTGGACTATCATGTGTGGGTGCAATAGCAAGAATTTCATGTTTAATATAAGGAACAATAGCAAGTTCATCTCCATAAGCATAATTCATATTGGCATCATGGCCACAAGCATAGCAAGCATCAAGTTCATCAAAAAGTGATATTTCAAATGAATCAACGGGATCATATCAACTATCATAGCAATCATCCTTCGGTAAGAATGAAGGGAAATTAAACAATGTATGAGTTGAAGAGTTACTCTCATTAGAAGGTGGGCACGGGTAGCTAATCCGCTCTTCCTACTTTTGTTCTTCGCTCTCCTCGTCATATTTTTCATCCAATGAGCTCACAGTTTCATCAATTTCTTCTACCATACACTCCTGCAAAATATTAGTCTCTTCTTGGATAGTGGAGACTTTCCCAATAAACTCTAATATAAGCATTAGAAGCATAGTTTTCATAGCAATATTTAATTATGGCAAAAATTTCAAATTCGTAAAGAGTAGTATCATACTTTTCAATCAAAGAAGCAATTTCATAAGCACCCTTAAGAGCAATAAGTTCTTCAATTTGTTCAACATAATAGTAATTATAAACACCCTTAGCATAAGAAGATAGAATTCCATTATCTCTAAACTCACATTGATAAGGAAGGTGTTTCTTAGGGTCTTCAGAACAACAAGTAAAATCATGTATTTCACATAAATTCCAAGCATAGCATTGCATAGCATTAATTCGATGCAGTAAAAGTCTCCATTTTTGAGATAAATAGTGTCGCACAAAACAAGCATGCTCATCTAATGATTTTCCCACAACTAAGCTAGTTGGGTTTTCAGCACGAGCACAAAGGGATCGAAGATAATCCAAGTAAAAAGCTTCAGCAGTGTGATAGATTTTGGGTGATTCTTCAACCATAGGTTTAGTAGGTACAACTAATTTTTTGGTATTTCTTGTTTTCTACCCATAACTAAAGATAGAAAACAAGAGCACAAAATAAAATCTACTTAGTGATAAAGCAAAGAAGCACACACGAGAATATTCACCCCACGCTATTGCTCCCCGGCAACGGCGCCAGAAAAAAGGTCTTCATAACCCACATGTATAGGGGATCGTTTGTAGCCTTTTTGATAAATAAGAGTGTCGAACCCAACGAGGAGCTAAATGTAGAATAAATATTCCCTCAAGTTCTATCGACCATCGATACAACTCTATGCACACTTGACGTTTGCCTTACCTAGAACAAGTATAAAACTATTTGGCAAGGATAAAACTACGAGTACTTTGCGAGAATAAAACTGCGAATAAATTGCAAGGTAATAAAAGTGGATAGCTTTTGTCAACAAGAAAGTCATTTGTCCCTAGGCAATCGATAACTAGACCGGTAATCATTCTTGCAATTTTAATGAGGGAGAGTCATGAACCAACATACTTTCTCTACTTGGATCATATGCACTTATGATTGGAACTCTAGCAAGCATCCGCAACTACTAAAGATCATTAAGGTGGTAAAACCCAACCATAGCATTAAGTATCAAGTCCTCTTTACTCCCATACGCAACAACCCACTTATCCGTGTTTAGGCTTCTGTCACTCCCGCAACCGATAATAAGTGAATCATGAACATATTACAACACCCTACAGCGGGGACCCCTCACGTTTGCACGACATGGAGGGCACCATAGGACAGCACCATAAATAAAATATACAATCATACCAACCAAGATCATGATTAGCCCACAGGACAAAACGAATCTACTCAAACATCATAAGATAGCCATAGATCATTGGGAACTAATATATGGAGTTGAGCACCATGTTTAAGTAGAGATTACAGCGGGGAGAAGGGTGTGTTACACCGCTGCATAGAGGGGGAGAAAGTTGGTGTTGATGGTAGCAAGGTTGTTGATGTAGATCGCCGTCACGATCCTAGCCTCGGCGGCACTGCGGCGCCACTGGGAGAGAGGGGGAGTGAGCCCCCCTCCTTCTTCTTCTTCCTTGACCTCCCCCTAGATGGGAGGAGAGTTCCCCCTCTGGTCCATGGCCGCCATGGCGGCGTAGGGGCGGGAGCCCCTCCGAGATTGGATCTCCCTCTCTTCTCTCTTCTATTTCGCGTTCCTGTTTTCTGGCCGAAAACCATTTCTTATATTCCCGGAGATCCGTAACTCTGATTGCACTGAGATTTTAACACGATTTTTTTCGGATATAAGCTTTCTTGTGCCCGAAGTATAGCTCCAACCGACTTACGAGGAGGGCACAACCCACCACCACGCGCCTGGGCTGCCTGGTGCGCCCATGTGTCTTGTGCTGGTTGTGGACCCTCGTTTGCGTTGATTCCACCTCCCAAAAATCACAAATATTCCAAAATAATTCTTCATAAATTTTCATCGCATTTTGACTTCGCTTGATATGGATATTCTGCGAAGCAAAAAACATGCAAAAAACGGGAACTGGCACTAGGCACTGGATCAATAGCTTAGTCCAATAAATCATATAAATAGTTGCCAAAAGTATGTGAAAGTTGTATAATATTGGCATGAAACAATCAAAAATTATAGATACGATGGAGATGTATCAGGTGTCGTACGTTCGGTACTTGATCGGTTGGATCGCGAAGAAGTTCTACTACATTAACCGCATTACTAATCGCTTCCGCTTACGGTCTACGAGGGTACGTAGACATACTTTCCCCTCTCATTGCTATGCATCTCCATGGATATATCTTGCGTGTGCGTAGAATTTATTTTGTTTTCCATGCAACATTTCCTAACAGTGGCATCATGAGCCAGGTCTATGCGTAAATGATATGCACGAGTAGAACACAAAGAGTTGTGGGCGGTGATGGTCATACTGCTTACCACCAACGTCTTATGTTGATTCGGTGGTATTGTGGGATGAAGCGGCCCGGACCAACCTTACATGTCCACGCACAGGAGACCGGTTCCACCGACTGACATACAACTTGTTTTCCATAAAGGTGGCTGGCGGGTGTCTGTTTCTCCTACTTTAGTTGAATTGAGTTTGACTACGGTCGGTCCTTGAAGAAGGTTAAAACAGCAAACTTGATAATCACCATTGTGGTTTTTGCGTAGTTAAGAACGGTTCTTGCTAGAAGCCCGTAGCACCCACGTAAAACTTGCAACAACAAAGTAGAGGATGTCTAACTTGTTTTTGCAGGGTATGTTGTGATGTGATATGGTCAAGACGTGATGTGATATACGTTGTTGTATGAGATGATCATGTTTTGTAATAGTGACAACCAGCAGGAGCCTTAGGGTTGTCTCTTAATTATTGTATGAAATGCAAGGGCCATGTAATTGCTTTACTTACGCTATGCGTTAGCAATAGTTGTAGAAGCAATAGTTGGCGAGAGGACCCCGACGCAACGATGGAGATCAAGGTGTCGAGCCGGTGACGATGGAGATCATGATGGTGCTTTGGAGATGGAGATCAAAAGCATAAGATGATGATGGCCATATCATGTCACATATTTTGATTGCATGTGATGTTTATCCTTTATGCATCTTATTTTGCTTAGAACGGCGGTAGCATTATAAGATGATCCATTCACTAAATTTCAAGATAAAAGATTCTCCCCGAGTATGCACCGTTGCCAAAGTTCGTCATTTTGAAGCACCTCGTGATGATCGGGTGTGATAGACTCTATGTTCACATACAAAGGGTGTAAGACAGTTTTGCACATGCAGAATACTTGGGTTAAACTTGACGAGCCTAGCATGTACAGACATGGTCTCGGAACACTAGTGACCGGAAGGTCGAACATGATTCATATAGTAGGTATGATCAACATAGAGATGTTCGCCATTGATGACTACCCCATCTCACGTGATGATCGGACATGGGTTAGTTGATTTGGATCATGTATCACTTAGATAACTTGAGGGATGTTTATTTAAGTGGGAGTTCATTAGTAATTTGATTAATCAAACTTAATTTATCATGAACTTAGTCTTAATAGTTTTTGCATGTCTATGTTGTAGATCAATGGCCCGTGCTACCGTTCCCCTGAATTTTAATGCGTTCCAAGAGAAAGCTAAGTTGAAAGATGATGGTAGGAACTACACGGACTAGGTCCGTAACTTGAGGATTATCCTCATTGCTGCACAAAATAATTATGTCCTTGATCCACCGCTAGGTGATAGACCTGCTGCAAGAGCAAATGCAGATGTTATGAACGTCTGGCAAGCTCGATCGGATGACTACTCAATAGTTCAGTGTGCCATGCTTTACGGCTTAGAACTAGGACTTCAAAGATGTTTTGAATGTCACAGAGCATATGAGATGTTCCAAGAGCTGAAGTTGATATTTCAAGCTAATGCTCGGGTTGAGAGATATGAAGTCTCCAACAAGTTCTATAGCTGCAAGATGGAGGAGAACTGTTCCGTCAGTGAACACAGACTCAAAATGTCTGGGTATCATAACCACTTGACTCAGCTGGGAATTGATCTTCCAGTTGAGAGTGTTATTGACAAAGTTCTTCGGTCACCACCACCAACCTACAAAGGCTTTGTGATGAACTATGATATGCAAGGGATGACAAAAACGATTCCTGAGCTCTTCGCAATGCTTAAGGCCGCGGAGGTAGAAATCAAGAAGGAGCATCAAGTGTTGATGGTTAACAAGACCACTAGTTTCAAGAAAAATGGCAAGGGAAAGAAAGGGAACTTCAAGAAGAATGGCAAGCAAGTTGCCGCTCTCGTGAAGATTCCCAAAGCTAGACCCAAGCCTGAAACTGAGTGCTTCAATTGCAAAGGGAATGGTCACTAGAAGCGGAACTGGCCCAAATACTTGGCGGATAAAAAGGACGGCAAAGTGAACAAAGGTATATTTGATATACATGTTATTGATGTGTACCTTACTAATTCTCGTAGTAGCGCCTAGGTATTTGATACTGGTTTGGTTGCTCATATTTGTAACTCGAAACAAGAGCAGCGGAATAAACAAATATTGGCTAAGGACGAGGTGACGATGCGCGTCGGGAATGGTTCCAAGGTCGATGTGATTACCGTCGGCTCGCTACCTCTACATCTACCTTCGAGATTAGTTTTAGACCTCAACAATTGTTATTTGGTGCCAGCGTTGAGCATGAACATTATATCTGGATCTTGTTTATTGCGAGACGGTTATTCATTTAAGTCAGAGAATAATGGTTGTTCTATTTATATGAGTAATAACTTTTATGGTCATGCACCCTTGATGAATGGTCTATTCTTGTTGAATCTCGAATATAGTGATACACATATTCATAATATTGATGCCAAAAGATGCAAAAGTTGATAATGATAGTGCAACATACTTGCGGCACTGCCGTTTAGGTCATATTGGTGTAAAGCGCATGAAGAAACTCCATGCGGATGGAATTTTGGAATCACTTGATTATGAATCATTTGATACTTGCAAACCATGCCTCATGGGCAAGACGACTAACTCCGTTCTCCAGAACAATTAAGCGAGCTAATGACTTATTGGAAATAATACATACTGATGTATGCGGTCCACTGAGTATTGAAGCACGCAGCGGGTATTGTTATTTTCTGACCTTCACACATGATTTGAGTAGGTATGGATATATCTACTTAATGAAACATAAGTTTGAAACATTTGAAAAGTTCAAAGAATTTCAGAGTGAAGTGAAGAATCACCGTAACAAGAAAATAAAGTTTCTACGATCTGATCGTGGAGGCGAATATTTGAGTTACGAGTTTGGCCTTCATTTAAAACAATGTGGAATTGTTTCACAACTCACGCTACCTGGAGCACCACAGCGTAATGGTGTGTCCGAACGTCGTAACTGTACTTTATTAGATATGGTGCGTTATATGATGTCTCTTACCGATTTACCACTATCGTTCTGGGGTTATGCATTAGAGACAGCCGCATTCACGTTAAATATGGCACTGTCTAAATCCGTTGAGACGAGACCGTATGAACTATGGTTTGGCAAGAAACCTAAGTTGTCTTTTCTTAAAGTTTGGGGATGCGACACTTATGTCAAAAGGCTTCAGCCTGATAAGCTCAAACTCAAATCGGAGAATTGTGTCTTCATAGGATACCCTAAGATTGGGTACACCTTTTACCATAGATCCGAAGGCAAGATCTTTGTTGCCAAGAATAGGTCCTTTCTAGAGAAGGATTTCTCTCGAAAGAAGTGAGTGGGAGGAAAGTAGAACTCGATGAGGTAATTGTAACTTCTCTCGAATTGGAAAGTAGTACATTAGAGAAAACTGTTCCCGTGATGCCTACACCAACTAGAGAGCAAGCTAATGATAATGATCATGAAACTTCGGATCAAGTTACTACGGGACCTCGTAGGTCAAACAGAACACATTCCGCACCAGAGTGGTATGGTAATCCTATCTTGGAAGTCATGTTATTATACCATGGTGAACCTATGAACTATGAAGAAGCGATGATGAGCCCAGATTCCGATAAATGGCTTGAGGCCATAAAATCCGAGAAAGGATCCATGTATGAGAACAAAGTCTGGACTTTGGTGGATGTTGGAGATATAGCCTCGAGGCATGACCCGCCCAGGAGGGGCTGGGTCATACCATTGGCGGCTTAACCTGAGGGAGGCCCAGGGAAAGAAAAGAAGACGACGGCTCATGGAGGCAAGCTTGCTAAGGGCCTAGGACCAGGGCTGTGAACCCGCGTAGTAGGACTTGCTCTGTAAGGCATGACTATTTAGAAACCGGGCCGGTCACGCTGTGTGAGCCGGTCGGGACTCTGTAAGTCTCCGGGTCTCTTCTTGTGTATATAAAGGTGAGACCTGGCGGCGGGTTAACTCAAGAAACAGACAATCGAGAACTAGGTCAACCGTATTCGCTCCCTTGTAATCAAAACTCAAGCAATACAACTAGAAGCAGGACGTAGGCTTTTACCTCGTTGAGAGGGGCCGAACCTGGGTAAACTCTTTGTGTCCTTTGTCCCGTTCAACCCCTTTAAGCTAACCTAGTGCGATGGCTCCACACCTAAGTCCTTTCACTAGGGCATCTGCAGTGACAAATCCATGACAGTTGGCGCCCATCGTGGGGCCAGAGCATGATGGTTTCGAGTTCTTGAAGGGCAGCTTCTCAGGGATCAAGGGATACGCGGTAGGCCGGATGACCAAGAGCCGCCGTGGAAAGATCTACATCGACGATTCAAGCTGGGTCCCAAGGCCGATTCAATCGAGTATGGGTACTAGGTCCCCTTCGGCGGAATCCAGGTCTTCATCGGCAAGATCGGTGAGTCGGAGCCTGAGCCGGACATCTGCACCGACATCATAGAGATGGCTCGGCGTGCGCGACCCGCCAAGGTTCAAACCGCCGTGAAACATGCTTTTGTTGGTTTTATTCATGGGGCGGATCTTGAGGAAGGATCTATGTCCGGTGGAGAGACAGCCATCTACTCTGATGATGAGTCCTCTACCGGCGAGAGCGGGTCAATCTATCGACTGCAAGAGGGCGGGCTTGGGGGCTATTCCGACGGCAACAGTATTCTGGACCCCTATGAGACGCCAAACAGAGTCGCGATCTTCATGGATAGCATGCAGTCGGTGCTGAATTCATCAATTGCTGCGGCTATGACTTCCGGTTCAATGGCTGCTGCGATAGCCGGGGCAAGCGGCTCTATGCGCCACCGGCTTAGGTCTTATCTGAGCTCTTGGATGCTTTGGCAACTCTATTAGCTGCAGAGGTAACCCCGGCGACTCAAGCACAACATAAGGTGGACGTTGCGAAACTGCGAGATGAGATAGCTCGGGCCAAGGAAGAGCTTAATGCTAAGAATGCTAGGATGGCGACAGAGCAAGCCGCCTTGGATGCCGAATCATAATGGATTCAAGCAGAAACTTTTCGGGTTAAGCTTGGATCAGAATGCATCAAATGTTGTTCTTTGCAGGAGGCACCAGAGTCGTCTACCTTTGGAGTTTGATGCAAGGAATCTTTTCAACACACCTGGGGCAGGACCAAGTAACCCGCCCGAGGTGACCCGGGTTGTCGAGGCGCCCGTGGTCGGGGCGACGGTTCAATCTCGCGTAGCAGACCCGCCTCGTTTGAATTTAACCCCGCCTCAGCACATGTTAACACCGTCGGGTCATTATTCTAACCCTTTGAATAATATGATCGCCGCAGCTTCGCGGCTGGCGGCTCTCCCAGTCCAAGGTGAATCTCCCGTGGCAATTGAGGCCCGGAAGGCTGTGGAGCTTCTTCAGATAGCGGTATCTCAGCAGGCGACTTACTCGTATAGCTGTGAGAGGATTCATTCAACTCCACGCCCCAGCCGAAGTTACAGCCGGCATGTTGAATCGCCGGCGGTTTCCAGCAGTGAGCAGTGTCGTAACCCGCCCCATGGGCATGACCCGCCACGTGTTGATAACAATGCTCAGATGGATCAGGCCAGGGCACGTCAAGGGGCGGAGCTAGCGGCTCAATTTGCAGCTCAGCAACAGCTTCAGCGTAACCCGTCGACATCTGTAGAAGCTGGGATGACTTCCAAGATAGTGGGGGTGCCGTGTTTAGCGCCGCTCTCCGCAATGAGCGATTGCCAAAGGATTTCAAGGGTCCACAAAAGTTGCCCAATTACACAGCAGATCAACCTCCTAAGGCTTGGATTGAGAGCTATGAGTTGGCTATGGAGATGTTAGATGTTAATGACGCTGTGTGCGCCAAGTACTTCACCATGATGTTGGACGGACCGGCTCGCACCTGGTTGAAGGGATTACCTCCTAACTCCATCAATTCATGGGCCAAGTTGAAGGTGCGTTTTATTCAGAATTTCAAAGACACGTGTAAGCAGCCTCTGTCGATCATTGACTTAGATGCTTGTATCCAGCGTGAGGATGAGTCGGCCCACCATTGGGTCCGCCGGGTTTCCACTATTATCCACTCATCGGATAGTATCAACACCGGCTCTGCTGTTCTGATTTTGGAGAAAAGCTACTGATTCACCCCTCTCAAGCAAAAGTTAGGGCGGCTTAAACGTCACTGCAATGACATGGGAGAGCTCATGGTGGCTCTCATCAAATATGCAGACTTCCACAATACTAAGGATCTGGGATCCAATGAAGAGAAGTCCAGCAAGGGGAAGAAGAATGACAATGGAAAAGGACAGCAGCCAAACATGGCAGGGCATAACCAAGGTGGTAATGGTAAGCGCAAACAACCTGACGGCGGGTCAGATTTTGTGGCCAATACCAATGCACAGAGTAACGGTCAGCACCGAAAGGGAAAACCTCAATTTTGGGCAGGCAAGTCAAAGTTCAACTTGGAGGCGATGCTGAACCAGCCTTGCCTGAAGCATAGTTATGGAGACAGGTCGTCGACTCATTTGTGAAAAGATTGTTTCATCATGAAGGAGTATAAGAATTCCGGCTCTCATCAGGATCATCATAGCAACAATGGTCTGCATGGCGGGTCAGGGTCCGGCTCGCACGGGCCAGCTTTGGAGGTGGCGGCTCAAGTTCCGGATTTCAAGGTTAGGGAAATCAAGGCAGTTTTAACCATCAGACCAATCAAGGCAATCAACAACAATAGTCAGGGTATTAGAGTAATCCAAAGCAGCTTAATAGCATCCAATATCATGTTTTTACCACAAGCCTGTGCAAGCGAGATCAGAAGGTTCATAAACGAGCAGTAAGTGTTGTTGAGCCGGCCGTACCTCGATACTTACGATGGTCAGAGCAGCCAATTGTATGGAGCCGTGAGGATCACCCGCCCCGGGTTGACAATCTGGGTCAGCTGGCTTTGGTGGTGGCCCCTCAGGTTGGAGGGTACAAGTTTACTAAGGCGCTTATGGATGGAGGCAGTAGTATCAATATTCTTTATTATGATACTTTTCGCCGTATGAATTTGACTGACAAAGACCTTAAGCCGTCCTCAACAATCTTTCATGGAGTAGTACCAGGTAAGTCGGCATACCCAGTGGGTAAGATAGCTTTGGAAGTGGCTTTTGGCAATGAACACGATTACCGGGCTGAGACATTGACTTTTGAAGTGGTCAAGATCAAAAGTCCTTATCATGCTCTGTTTGGACGGCCGGCTTATGCCAAATTTATGGCACGACCTTGTTATGTGTATCTGCAACTTAAGATGCCGGGTCGCAAGGGTACCATCACGGTGCATGGTGACAGAAAGATAGCTTTGGAATGTGAAGAGGGCAATGTTGCTTATGCTGAGTCTGCTTGTGCAATGGAGGAGCTGAAGTTTTATAAAGATAATGTTGACCCGGCGGATATGACCCCGTTGAAGAAACCAACCACAGAGCATAACCCTTTGTTGAAATTTAAGTCGGCAGATGACACCAAACAGGTTGACTTCATCCCTAGTGACTCATCCAAGCAGTTCACCATTGGTGCTAATATGGATCCGAAATAGGAAAACGCACTCATCGAGTTCATCCATGAGAACCGGGACATCTTTGTGTGGAAGCCTTCAGACATGCCAGGTGTAACAAGAGAACTCACTGAGCACACTCTTAACATTGATCCTAAGTTTAAGCCGGTCAGGCAATTCCTTCGTCGTTTTAGTGAAGAAAGATGTAAGGCTATCATAGAAGAGGTGGCCCGGCTCTTAGCGGCTGGCATCGTTGAAGTTTTTCACCCTGAGTGGTTGGCTAACCCGGTGCTGGTACTTAAGAAAAACGGCACTTGGCGTATGTGTGTGGATTACACAGACCTTAATAAAGGTTGCCCAGCTGATCCTTTTGCTCTTCCCCGTATTGATCAGATCATAGATGCTACGGCGGGTTGTGAGCGTTTGTGTTTCCTGGATGCTTATTCTGGATATCATCCAATCAAGATGGCAGTTAAAGACCAAGAGAAGACGGCTTTCATCACGCCTTTTGGAGCTTTCTGCTACATATCTATGCCTTTTGGGCTCAAGAGTGCCCAGGCGACTTATCAGCGTTGTGTGCAGAACTGTTTTCACAGTCAGATTGGACGCAATGTTCATGCCTACGTGGATGATAATGTTGTGAAGTCTAGAAAGAAGGAGACTCTGTTGGATGATCTGAAAGAGACCTTTGATAATCTCTGGGTCTACAAGATGATGCTTAACCCGGCCAAATGTATTTTTGGTGTACCTGCAAGCAAGCTTTTGGGTTTTTTGGTTTTAGAGAGAGGCATTGAAGCTAACCCGGAGAAAATCAAGGCTATCACTTCATTGGCTAAGCCGGCGTGCCTCAATGATGTCCAATGTCTAGCGAGTCGTATTGCAGCTCTAAGTCGGTTTATAAGCCGCCTGGGAGAGAAGGCTATTCCTCTGTACCAAATGATGAAGAAAACAGATCATTTTATTTGGTGTGATGCTGCTAATGAGGCATTGGAAGCCCTTAAGAAACAACTTGTTGAGTCGCCAGTTCTTGTAGCTCCTGTTGTGAAGGAGCCCTTGCTCTTATATGTGGCTGCAAACAGCAGAGCCATCAGTGTGGCGGTTGTGGTGGAAAGTAAGGAACCAGGCAAGTAATATCCGGTTCAAAGGCCGGCTTATTATGTCAGTGAGGTCTTAATTGAGTCTAAACAGAGATACCCACACTGGCATAAGCTAGTTTATGGGGTGTTCATGGATAGTCGCAAGTTGAAGCATTATTTCTTTGGTCATCCCATTACTGTGGTCAGTTCTGCTCCCTTGGGGGATATTATTCAGAACAGAGAGGCCACAGGCCGAGTGGCTAAGTGGGCCATTGAACTTGGACCTCATGGGTTGAAATATATGCCGAGGACAGCTATCAAGTCTCAGGCTCTTGTGGATTTCATCAACGATTGGACAGAGTTGCAGACACCTGAGGAGAAGCCAGATAAGACTTACTGGACGATTCACTTTGATGGGTCAAGGCGGCTGGAGGGCTCGGGGGCTAGAGTTATTTTGACTTCCCCACGAGGTGACAAATTTTGCTATGTTTTATGATTAATGTTCCCTTGCACTAATAATGCAGCTGAGTATGAGTCTCTGCTCCATGGCCTTCGGGTGGCTAAAGAGATGAACTTAAGCCTGGTGAGGTGCTTTGGCAACTCAGATTTGGTGGCTCAACAAGTCTCGGGTACTTGGGATTCTAAGGACCCGCTTATGGCGGCTTATCGTTGAGCGGTTGACAGTATTGCTAATCATTTCAAAGGTTATCAGGTGGAACATGTTGACCACAGAAAGAATGAGGCGGCTGATGCTTTAAGTCGGCTGGGGTCTCAGCGTAAGCCGGTGTCCCCCTAATGTTTTTCTTGATGTGTTGAACAATCCTTCAGTTAAATTGCCAATGGAAGAGGATCTTGCTATTCCTGACCTGGAGGCACAGTTGGTGGCGGCTCTCCCCACTCCTGATTGGACGATCCCATATTTGGCTTATATGACCCGGGGTGAGTTGCCTGAGGATGAGCTTTTTGCCAGGCGGATAATTTGACGGTCTAAGTCTATGACCATTGTCAATGGCGAGTTACATCGTTGTTGTGTCACAGGCGTGTTCCAGCACTGTATTTCTCCTGAAGAGGGTCGTGAGATTCTAAGTGAGATACATGAGGGTGATTGTGGCCATCACACCGGCTCTAAGTCTCTTGTGGCTAAAGCTTTTCGTCATGGATTTTACTGGTTGATGGCTCATGCTGATGCGGAGGATCTGGTTAGTAAGTGTGATGGCTGTCAGAAATTTTCTCGTCGGGCTCATGTGCCGGCTCAAGAGTTGAGGATGATTCCAATTACTTGCCCGTTTGCGGTCTGGGGGCTTGATATGGTTGGACCTTTCAAGAGGTCTAAGGATAAGAAGACCCACCTCCTGGTGGCGGTTGACAAGTTTACCAAGTGGGTTGAAGCAGAGCCGGTCAGTAAGTGTGATGCAGCAACGGTGGTTCAATTCATGAAAAAAGTAATCTTTCATTTTGGTTACCCTCACAACATCACAATTGATAATGGCACTAATTTATCCAAAGGTGCTATGAGAGAGTTCTGTCAACGAGAGCATATTCGTCTTGACGTCTCATCAGTAGCTCATCCCCAGTCCAATGGTCAAGCTGAAAGGGCCAATCAAGAAATTTTGAGAGGGATAAAACCCCGGCTTATGGTCCCTATGCAAAGGATGTTGGGTTGTTGGGTTGAGGAGTTACCCTCAGTGCTGTGGAGTATCAACACCACCCCCAATAGGTCAACGGGTTACACGCCTTTCTTCATGGTCTACGGGGCAGAGGCGGTTCTTCCAAGTGATATCCGTCATGACTCGCCCCGGGTGGCGGCTTATGTTGAAGCTGATAATGAAAAAGCACGTCTAGATGCTCTTGATATGTTGGATGAGGAGCGAGACCTGGTGGCGGCTCGTTCGGCGATATACCAGCAAGATCTGCGTCGTTATCATAGCTGCCAGGTTAAAACACGGACCTTTCAAGAAGGCGACTTGGTGCTCCAGCTCATCCAAGATCAAACAGATATGCATAAGTTATCCCTGCCTTGGGAAGGACCTTTTGTGGTCAGCAAGAACCTGAACAACGGGTCATACTACCTCATTGATATTCAAGAGAACAAGGACTCGCGCACATCGGAGGAGGAGACCCACCGGCCGTGGAACATTGCTCATCTTCGGCCATATTACACTTGAAGCCCCCAGCTCTGGTGTTGTACACACTTTCTTCATTATATATATTATGATCATTATAATAAAGCCGGCATCCGTGATAATTCAGGGCCTCTGTCATTTCACTTCTACGAATCGAAGCTTTTATTGTTTGGTCATAAGGTCATTTGGGGGCGACCTGCTCAATGAGCAGAGCCTTGATTACCCTCTTGATCCGGCTTACATGCCGTCTCATTGGTCATTTGGGGGTGACCTGCTCAATGAGTAGAGCCTTGATTACCCTCTTGATCTGGCTTACATGCCGTCTTATTGGTCACTTGGGGGCTTCCTACTCAATGAGCATAGCTTTGTTTACCCTCTTGATCGGCTTATCTGCCAGGTGTAAACACCAAATTTCGGGCTAACTGGCATGTATGTCGTTGTCACTCCGCCCAGGTAATCCTGGAATGACCCGCCGTGTTCTTAGCAGTCAATCTTTTAAATAGGACCCTGAACTCATTAAAGTTAAACCCGCGGTTTGTCATGTGAGGGGCGGCTTACAGGTGTGCTAGAAATAACTCGGTGGATGTGCGGCCCATGAAATCACTTTTCGTTGTAGGCTCGGCGGCCCATGAAAGCCTTGTTTTTCTGGTTTTCTGTTTTCTCTGAAAATCTTGGATTCGTATCCTTCTTTCATATGAATATATGATTTTCGCAATTCAGGCCATGTATCCTTGGTTGTATGACCCATAATTGAGTATACTGGGTTAACAACCCGCCCTGATAGCGGATTATAAGCCGCCAGACAATTTGCTTCGAGCAATCAACATCATGATGATTCATGCCTATGACTTCTCATTATAAAAGGGAGTTGTTACGATCTACAGGTATGTTCTTTCCATAATGATATAAACATTCAGGGTTTTGGTAAACCACCCTGGCTTTTGACTTTCAGTCATTGGGCAATTTTTTGGCTTATAGAGCCTTTAGTCTTTCTTTCAGAGATTATTTTATCAGGGTTGTTCAAAGATATCTGTGACCCGCCTTGGCTTGAACCGCCAGGGTACATGTTACTTGTGTGCAGGGAGTATGATAATATTCAATATGACCCACATGATTGATAATATTATACGCACAAGTGGCGGATCATAAAATAAGTTCAGCGGTTTAAGCATCCAAGAATATAAACATGCACGATGGCATGTGAGCTCATTGTTTTGGCATCTATCCTATTACAAGGCCAGTAGGCCTGCAAGGTGCGACCAAGTGTTTTTCAGCACATTCAAAATAAGACCATGATGGAGAACCGCCCCTTGGATCAGTTGTCTTGGCCTTGGTGGGTTGAAGACTCCGGGTTACCCTACGCCGGTTCTTCTTCTTTGTCTATTGGCTGGAAATCAGGTGATGTCCAATTGATGCCAGTTAAGGCTTTGAACACAGCTTCATCATCTATAAGTGTGGACGGATCTAGTTCAGGAGCAAAAGTATGCTTACGTATTGGAGGAATAAGATCCATCACTTCATAAGATGGCGCTTTCACTTTTGCATTTTCAACGGTATAAGCTGCCTGATATCTGGATAGATCAGTTTCGTCAGCCAATTTGCTTGCCAAGGGGCGCATCTCTTTTACACATTTGGCAAAATCATCTGCATCAAAGGGAGACCCATCTTCTTTATAGCTTGGACATCCAGTGGCCATCTCCTCTGGGTCTAGTTCCGCTTGCCATGATTTGGCCCGGCTCAGGGCAGTGATGGCACCAGCCCTGGAAGATGATCGTTTTATCTCCTCCACTCTTTGGGGTATAACGGACAGCTTGTCCAATACCTCCCTAATAAGGGTGGGTGGCTGTTTGGTGTGGGAGATGGCGGCTATGGTTCGCTGAGTGCCTGTGTACGGTTGCACCACCAAAGTATAAATCGCCTTCAGCTTCACCAGCATATCTTGGCCAAGTTTGGCACTCCTGGGGCCTGTTAAATGAGTGCACAGCTAAGTCGCCAGGCGGCTTACAAATTAAAATGTTGGAAATGATTAAAGCAACATGGGTTGCTTACCAAAAATAGCAGCTGACATCTGAGAGATATGGCATTTTAAACTGGCCAGTTCTGTAGTGGTCTCTTTCAAAGAAGACTCGGCAGTTTCCGCTCTTTGCACTAGGGCGGCTTTCTCCTCTTCCCAGGCGGTTCTTTCCATGGAAAATCCAGCTCTGAGTTTCTCGTTTTCTTCTAGGCTGAATTTGAATTTGGAGTCAGCTTTGAGTATCTCAGCTTCCTGACGCTCAAGTCGGGCCTTTAAATAGACTACGTGGGATTCAGTTTGAGTCAAGGCGTCCTGCAAGTAAGAGTTGAGCAATCATAAACAAATTGGTCAGGATACAATATACATACAAGTCTCAAGCACATTGCAAGCAAAGCACTTGACACTTGGGGGCTAATGTATGTGGAAGTTCATTTCTGCAATATGAACCGACTCATCTTTATCAAGATAAACCGGCCCATGAGGGCCACGGTATGAAGTTATTCTTTTAAAGGTAATGAACCGACTCATCTTTGTCAAGATAAACCGGCCCATAAGGGCTATGACATGAGAGTATTTTCTCCAAGGTAATTAAATAAACCGGCTCATCTTCGTTAAGATAAACCGGTGCATGTGGGCTATGACTTCAAATCTGCAATAATATATGTATGCACAAGTCTTAACCCTACTCAAGTGTATCTTTTCCTACGGATAAGACTTGGGGGATGGATGACTATATATGCAAGAGAAACACGTGTTTATACCTCATATTTCTGTCGCATCTTCTTGACTATATCTGCCTCAAGATCACGACCAGCATGCAGTTGACTGAGATAACCAGAGTATAATTCATTGATGCCCAAGTGCGAGTAATTTGCAATATCAAACTTGGCCTTGCTTTTTTCAACCAATTCTTCTTTGGCAGAGTGCCTGGCCAGAATGGTGGGGTTCCCAGGTTCAGTATAACCAGTGCCAGTAATAATGATGTCCTCAGCGGTTTGTTGCAAAGGAGTCTCTTCAGCGGGTCTTATGGGACTGGGCGGCTCAGCGCTGGATGGGTTAACACCCATTGGATCCACCGTAACATCATGAGCCTCTGGTGGCGGGTCATCATCAGCAGCATCAGGAGCTTGATGGGAAGCTTCAGATAAAGTTTTTTTCGGCTCGGCAACCTTGGGGTTTTCGGCCAGCTTATTTACCTTTAGTTTCTTGCTAGGCTTGGCTATACCACTGAAAATAAGACATATAAGGATGTCAGCATAATCAGTATACAAGTGTTAAAGCAAAGAAATTTAATATTCTCACCCAGGAGCAAGTTTGAAGGGAGGAATATGGGTTCCAGTCGAGTCGCCAGAAGATGAATGAGAAGTTCCCTGATAATTTGAGTCGGATGAATTAAGTGGTTGACGGATAAGACCTGCCTTATTGAAGACCGTCAATACTCTGAGGTCGTCGTCTTCCGGGGGGTGTTTTTCTGGGGTATTTTTGGTGAGGAGATCCTCGCCGCTCTTGGCCACTTTCCGGAGTATACAACATCCTCTAAGGCTATGGGTTGGTGTGGTATCCGGTGTTGTATGTATTTTGCATGGCCTATCGAGCCATCCCTCTAGAATGGTTCCGCGCCCCGTAATGGGCTTAGATTTCTTTACTATTGGGTCGGGCACCCCACGAGGGTGCGTCCTTTTTGCCCGGACGAGGGGCTGAGTTAAAACTGGTGGTTCCCAGCGAGCTGCCTGAGTTTTCCAGGCGCTTTCCATTGCGCAGTACTTCTGTACTATGGTTGCCAAGTCAGCGAAGTGTAATATGCGACGGCGGTTGATGGCGTTGAGGATTCCTTCGTCCGTGCAATTGTTGCAGAATACTGAGATCGCGTCTTCGTCACGGCAATTTTTAATCTTATCTTTCACAAGGAGGAATCAGGCCCAAAAGTGATGGACCGTTTCCTGAGACTGTTGTCGTATGTACATAAGATCGCGTATAGCTGGGTGGGTGGGTGGATTTAAATCTGAACCCTGACCCGATTTGGGATCCGAAGTTTGAAAATCTTCCGAACTTAATGGTTCGGGCTCCGGGATATCAACTGATGTTTTAGGCCCGCCGTCCGATTCTAAGTTTGGAGGGCAGGGCATGTCGTCCCGCGGACAGGTATCCGGCTCCTCGATCTCGGAAATCCAAACATAGTTCGTCCTCAATATAGGGGAAGAGTTATTGTTTTGCTCCTCTACTACCGCTATCTGATGGGTGATCGGCGGAGATTTGATTTCTCTCTGGTCAGGTTTAAGCCCAATCCGATCGTAGTCTGTAGCAACCCCCAAGGTGGCCATGCGATCCAGGAGTTCGTTTAAAGATGACAACTCCGTCGGATCCATCCGTTTGGAGTATTCGGAGTCAATGCGGAGGCGATTTTCGATGACTCGGGAAGTCATCGTTGGCTTAACGGCCGAACGGGCAATCGATCATGTCTTCGACGTCACAGCGGAACTCTCAATGAAAGCACCAATGTCGGTGTCAAAACCGGCGGATCTCGGGTAGGGGGTCCCCAACTGTGCGTCTAAGGTCGATGGTAACAGGAGACAGGGGACACGATGTTTACCTAGGTTCGGGCCCTCTCTATGGAGGTAATACCCTACTTCCTGCTTGATTGATCTTGATGAATATGAGTATTACAAGAGTTTATCTACCTCGAGATCGTAATGGCTAAACCCCTAGAAGTCTAGGGGAAGAGTTATTATCCCTACGGACTAAGCCCTCCGGTTTATATACACACCAGAGGGGACTAGGGTTTTACAAAGTCGGTTACAGGGAAAGGAATCTTTATATCGGACGCCAAGCTTGCCTTCCACGCCAAGGAGAGTCCCATCCAGACACGTGAGAGAGTCTTCGGTCTTGCATCTTCACAGCCCATCAGTCCGGCCCACGTCCAACAGGCCGGACGCCCGAGGACTGATATGTCTTCGTCGTATCTACTTTTCCAAACACTTTTGCCCTTGTTTTGGACTCTAACTTGGATGGTTTGAATGGAACTAACTTGGACTGACGCTGTTTTCAGCAGAATTGCCATGGTGTTATCTTTGTGCAGAAACAAAAGTTCTCGGAATGACCTGAAACTTCACGGAGATTATTTTTGGAAATAATAAAATATATATTGGAGAAAGAATGAAGGCCAGGGGGGCACACCCTGTCCACGAGGGTGGGAGGCGCGCCCCCTGCCTCGTGGGCCCCCTGGTGCTCCATCGACCTCAACTCCAACTCTATATATTCGTGTTCGGGGAGAAAAAAATCAGAGAGAAAGATTCATCATGTTTTACGATATGGAGCCGCCGCCAAGCCCTAAACTCTCTCGGGAGGGCTGATCTGGAGTCCGTTCGGGGCTCCGGAGAGGGGAATCCGTCGCCATCGTCATCATCAACCATCCTCCATCACCAATTTCATGATGCTCACTGTCGTGCGTGAGTAATTCCATCGTAGGCTTGCTCGACGGTGATGGGTTGGATGAGATTTATCACGTAATCGAGTTAGTTTTGTTAGGGTTTGATCCCTAGTATCCACTATGTTCTGAGATTGATGTTGCTATGACTTTGCTATGCTTAATGCTTGTCACTAGGGCCCGAGTGCCATGATTTCAGATCTGAACCTATTATGTTTTCATGAATATATGTGAGTTCTTGATCCTATCTTGCAAGTCTATAGTCACCTACTATGTGTTATGATCCGGCAATCCCGAAGTGACAATAATCGGGACCACTCCCGGTGATGACCGTAGTTTGAGGAGTTCATGTATTCACTATGTGTTAATGCTTTGGTCCGGTACTCTATTAAAAGGAGGCCTTAATATCCCTTATTTTCCGTTAGGACCCCGCTGCCACGGGAGGGTAGGACAAAAGATGTCATGCAAGTTCTTTTCCATAAGCACATATGACCATATTCGGAATACATGCCTACATTACATTGATGAATTGGAGCTAGTTCTGTGTCACCCTATGTTATGACTGTTACATGATGAACCGCATCTGGCATAATTCTCCATCACCGATCCAATGCCTAGGAGCTTTTCACATATTGTTCTCCGCTCATTTACTTTTCCGTTTCCACTGGTACAATCACTACAAAAACCAAAAATATTACTTTTGCTACCGTTATTACTATTATCATACTACTTTGCTACTCTGCTGCGATCCCCTATACTTGTGGGTTATCAAGACTATTTTCTGGCGCCGTTGGCGGGGAGCATAGCTCTATTCTTTGAGTCACTTGGGATTTATATCTTCTGGTCACTATGGAGAACTTGAAAGACGAGAAAACAAAAATTTATCCCTCAACTACGAGGGGATGTAAGGAACTGTCATCTAGCTCTGCACTTGATTCACCTTCTGTTTTGAGTAAGCTTGCGACACCTAAACCTGCTTCTGCTATTAATTCTGATATGTCGCATGTTATTGATGATGCCACTTCTGCTATGCATGATACTTATGATGAAACTACTTCTATGCTTGATACTACTGTGCCACTTGGTGAATTTCTTGATGAACAACTTGCTAGGGCTAGATAGAATGAAATTATTGAAACTGATAGTGATGGTGAAGATTCTCCCCCTAGATATGAATTGCCTGTTGTGCCTGAGGGTTATGTTATGGATGAAGAAACAGCTAGAGACTTTCTTGCTTGCAATGATAGAAGTGATCTTAAGAAATTATTAGCCAAGCTGAAACAAAAATCTCTGGATGCTAGAATGAAATATGATCCTGCTTATGCTACTTCACCTATCTTTGTTACTGATAAGGATTATGAATTCTCTGTCGACCCTGATATAATTACTTTGGTTGAGTCTGATCCTTTCTATGGCTATGAATCTGAAACTGTTGTGGCACATCTTACTAAATTAAATGATATAGCCACCCTGTTCACTAATGATGAGAAAACTCGCTACTATTGTATCCTTAAAATATTTCCGTTCTCATTAAAGGGTGATGCTAAGATATGGTTTAATTCTCTTGATCCTGGTTGTGTGCGTAGTCCCCAGGATATGGTTTATTACTTCTCTGCTAAATATTTCTGTGCTCATAAGAAACAAGCTACTTTAAGGGAAATATATAATTTTGTGCAAATTGAAGAAGAGAGTCTCCCACAAGCTTGGGGGAGGCTTGTCCAATTACTTAATGCTTTCCCTGATCATCCTCTCAAGAAAAATGAAATACTTGATATCTTTTATAATGGACTAACCGATGCTTCCAGAGACCACCTGGATAGTTGTGCTGGTTGTGTTTTCAGGGAAGAACTGTTGATCAAGCTGAAATTCTATTGAATAATATGTTGACTAATGAAAATAATTGGACACTTCCTGAGCCAACTCCTAAGCCAACTCCGAAGAAAAGGGGTGTTCTATTTCTCAGTCCTGAAGATATGCAAGAGGCAAAGAAATCTATGAAAGAAAAGGGTATTAAAGCCGAAGATGTTAAGAATTTACCTCCTATTGAAGAAATACATGGTCTTAATTTACCGCCTGTTGAAGAAATATATGGTTTTAATTTATCACTTATTGAAGAAACACATGGTCTTGATAACCCGACACAGGTAGTAAAGGTAAATTCTCTCTATAGATTTGATGAACGTGATATTCCTCGTTATAAGTCTGCTAGCCAATGCTTAGATGAGTTTGATAATTTTATTGTCAAACAAGAAAACTTCAATGCTTATGTTGGTAGACAATTGAAACACAATTCTTATATGCTTGAACACTTGAGTGATTATATGTCTAGAGTTAAAGATGAACTTAAACTTATTAGTAAACATGCTTCTATGGTTACCACTCAAGTAGAACAAGTACTTAAAGCTCATAATGATTTGCTCAATGAATTGAATAGTAAGAATAATGATTTTGCTATTAGAGTGGCTACTAGAACTGGTAAAATGACTCAGGAACCTTTCTATCCTGAAGGCCATCCTAAGAGAATTGAGCGAGATTCTCATAGAAATAATATTGATGCACCTAGTCCTTCTAAGAAGAAGAAAAAGAAAAATGATATGACTTTGCATGCTTCTATTGAACCTGTTGTAGACACACCTGAGAATCCCAATGATATTTCTATTTCTGATGCTGAAACACAATCTGGTAATGAACATGAACCTAGTGATAATGTTAATGAAGATGTTCATGTTGATGCTCAACCTATCAATGATAATGATGTAGAAATTGAACCCGTTGTTGATCTTGATAACCCACAATCAAAGAATCAACGTTATGATAAGAGAGACTTTGTTGCTAGGAAGCACGGTAAAGAAAGAGAACCATGGGTTCAGAAACCCATGCCTTTTCCTCCCAAACCATCCAAGAAAAAGGATGATGAGGATTTTGAGCGCTTCGCTGAAATGATTAGACCTATCTTTTTGCGTATGCGCTTGACTGATATGCTCAAAATGAATCCTTATGCTAAGTATATGAAAGATATTGTCACAAATAAAAGAAAGATACCAGAAGCTGAAATTTCCACCATGCTTGCTAATTATACTTTTAAGGGTGGAATACCAAAGAAGTTAGGAGATTCAGGAGTACCCACTATACCATGCTCCATTGAAAGAAACTATGTTAAAACTGCTTTATGTGATCTTGGAGCCGGTGTTAGTGTTATGCCTCTCTCTTTATATCGTAGACTTGATTTGAATAAGTTGACACCTACTGAAATATCTTTGCAAATGGCTGATAAATCAACTGCTATACCTGTCGGTATTTGTGAGGATGTGCCTGTTGTGGTTGCAAATGTTACCATCTTAACGGACTTTGTTATCCTTGATATTCCCGAGGACGATAGTATGTCTATTATTCTTGGAAGACCCTTTTTGAATACTACAGGGGCTGTTATTGATTGCAACAAAGACAATGTCACTTTTCATGTTAATGGCAATGAGCATACGGTACACTTTCCGAGGAAACAACCTCAAGTTCATAGTATCAACTCTATTGGAAAATTTCCATCAATTATTTTTGGAGGTTTTGAATTTCCTCTACCTACTGTCAAGAAGAAATATGATATTCTTATTATTGGGGATGTGCATATCCCCGTTGAGGTAACATAGTGTTATTCGAAATTTCTCCGATTTCATGCAATTCGGAATGAGTTTGTTAACAAGACCTGATCAACCTTGTTAGTGGATTCCTTTTGATGAGCATGAGATGGATGAAGTTAGAAAGCACAACCTTCTGAATCCTCCTTTTACTTTCTGTTATTTAGTTGAAATAAAGTAAAATAGTATTTTCTGTCAGTTTTTTGAATTATCCGTGCAATAAAAAATACCCCAAAAATAAAAAGTTCTCCAAATGCCCCGAAACTGAAATATGATTTTTTCTGGAATATTTGAGAATATCTGGCACTGAGAACATAGCAGGGGGAGCAAGCACCTAGCCACGAGGGTCCAGGGCGCGCCCACACCCCCTGGGCGTGCCCCCTGCCTCGTGGGCCCATGGTGGCTCCCCTCCACTTATTCCAGCCACCACACACTCCTTCTTCCTCCCAAAAAAATCACCAACTAGCTCAAGCGCGAGTTCTAGCTCATTTTGCTGCGATTTTCGATCTCCTTGCTCAAAGCACCTCTCACAAAACTGCTTTGGGGGATTGTTCCTTGGTATGTGACTCCTCCAATGATCCAATTAGTTTCTGTTCTAGTGCTTTATTCATTGCAAATTTGTGCTTCCTAGGTGACCATGTTCTTGAGCTTGCATGTCAAATTTATATGGTCCCAAGTAGTTCTAATGCATGATATAATCTCTAGGCAGTTGTGGGAGTAGCTGCTATCAATTTTGCTGAGTTTGGTTCACTTTTATTTGAAGTTACTAAAAATTTCAGAAATTTTCAGAAAAATGATGAAGAGATTTTTGAGGGGTTCGTCGAGCCGAAGCTCGAAGGAAAAGCAAAGTGAAGAAGAAGAAAGGCCCAAGTATAATCTCCCTCGCACCACGGAAGTTCGGCCGTGTGAATGGCCTTGTGATGATTTCTTGAGAGCAGACGGGATTTATGATGATTTTTATGAATTGGCTAAGAATGCAGGCCTCACCGACTTCCTCCGCGACCAACGCGAACAGTATCTCTTACTCACTAATATATTTGTGCAAAAATTTCATTTCCATTCTAGGAGGTCACCACCTACGGTGGATTTTTATTTATATGATGAGTATAAGGAGATGACCCTTCATGAATTTTGTGAGGTTTGCAAGTTGCCCTTTTCGGGCATCATAGAGGAACTACATCGTGACAATGTGGATGGGTTTATTGATACCATTGTTGTAAGGGAAACGAGGAAGGTTTCCGACGCACGAATTACTAGCATACACTTTCCTGTTCTACGTTACTTTGCTATATTTGCTAGTAGATGCTTAATTGGTCGCGGAAACTGTGGAAACCTGAGTGCCCCTGATATTGTTATTTTGTGCCATGCCTTATTTCGTGATGACACATTTAGTATGGGCGCTATTGTTGCAAAGCGGTTAAACCTTAACCGTACTAAGGGTCCCATCTTGGGAGGCATCTTTGCCTCGCGCCTCGCTGCATACTATAACATACCTATTAGGCATTATGAGAAAGAAGAAAAATTGTTGCCTCCTGTTTATCTAGATTATACGAGTATGGTAGCACATGATTTTATTGTTAAGAATAGGGAAAAGGCGCTTAAGTACAAATTAATATTTGGTAAAAATCATCCTGAGACTGTTAGCTTGCCTGCTCCTTCCTTGTTTGATTTATCTGCAGGCGAGTACCTTGTTCCGTTGGAGGCCATTCACGCCTACCGGAACCCTACATCAGCTACAGAGCCAGAGCCGGAACCACAATTTGATCCTCCATGATAGTCTGATTACCAGTGGGATCCGGAGGTGATTGCCAACCAGTGGCAATCCGAGGCTTCTTCACAGTACGACCCCAGTTACAACTTTGGATATCCGCCAGGCCAGCCGTGGCCACAGACCAACTTAGGCCAAAAGCCTAAGCTTGGGGGAGTACATATTTCTCACCGACATTACATTTATGTTCACACACTCATTGCTAGATGTCGGTGCTCATACTTTTTCACTGTAATATCCATGCTAGTTTACTTTCTTGCTTGTAGTTGTATTAATTAAAAGAAAACCCAAAAAGATTTCTTATTCTTCTTTTGCTTGTTGGGAGCTTTCCCGTGTAAATAGTTTTATTTCTTTTCTTTTATTTGGGGGTCGATAGGAGAAGACCATAATGAAATTGTTGAAGTGGCTCTTATATGCATTATTGTTGATTTAACCAAGAGCCCATATTGCCTTGTCTTATCCTGTTTATTGAATGCTCGTAGATTCCAGCTTAGTCCAATGCACGTGCACTATTATCATTATTCACATCGTTCGGTCGTGCAAATGAAAGGCAATAATGACGATATATGATGGACTGATTGAGATGAGAGAAGCTGGTATGAACTCGACCTCTCTTGTTTTTGTAAATATGATTAGTTCATCGTTCCTGATTCAGCCTATTATGAATAAACATGTTTGCAATGACAATTAGAGATTATAGTTGCTTATGCCATGCTTAATTAGCTAGGAGTTTATAATGGTTTACCTTGCGTGCCAACATGCTATTAAAATGGTTGTGATGTGGTATGATAGGGTGGTATCCTCCTTTGAATGGTTCAAGTGACTTGACTTGGCACATGTTCACGCATGTAGTTGAAACAAAATCAACATAGCCTTCACCATATTTATGTTCATGGTGGATTATATCCTACTCATGTTGCACTCAATGTTTATTAATTTTAATGCATGTTCATGACTGTTGTCGCTCTCTAGTTGGTCGCTTCCCAGTCTTTTGCTAGCCTTCACTTGTACTAAGCGGGAATACTGCTTGTGCATCCAATCCCTTAAACCCCAAAGTTATTCCATATGAGTCCACTATACCTTCCTATATGCGGTATCTACCTGCCATTCCAAGTAAATTTGTATGTGCCAAACTCTAAACCTTCAAATGAAATTCTGTTTTGCATGCTCGAATAGCTCATGTATCAACTAGGGTTGTCTGTATCTTCCATGCTAGGCGGGTTATTCTCAAGAGGAGTGGACTCTGCTCCTCACTCACGAGAAAATGGCTGGTCACCGGGATGCCCAGTCCCATGCTTTATGCAAATCAAATCAAAATAATTGCAAACAAAACTCCCCCGGGACTCTTGTTAGTTGGAAGCACCCGTTGTTTTGAGAAAGCCATGGATTGATGCTTGTTGATGGAGGGGGAGTATAAACTTTACCATTCTGTTTGGGAACCGCCTATAATGTGTGTAGCATGGAAGATATCGCCATCTCTCGGTTGTTATGTTGACAATGAAAGTATGCCGCTCAAAATATTATTTATCTCTGCTTTAAAATCGAGCTCTGGCACCTCTACAAATCCCTGCTTCCCTCTACGAAGGGCCTATCTATTTACTTTTATGTTGAGTCATCACCCTCTTATTAAAAAGCATCAGCTGGAGAGCATCGCTGTCATTTGCATCCATTACTATTAATTTATATTGGGTATGACTATGGCTGGATCTCTTTTACCATGAATTACAATGTTTAATCAGTCCTTGATCTTTAAAGGTGCTCTGCATTTATGTTTTGCGGTCTCAGAAAGGGCTAGCGAGATATCATCTTGTTATATCATATTATGATTTTTTTGAGAAAGTGTTGTCATCCGAGATTTATTATTATTGCTCGCTAGTTGGTCATGCCATTGACATGACTAAACATGAGACCTAAGTGTTATTGTGAATATGGTTAGTTCATAATCTTTGCTGAAAACTTGAATGCTGGCTTTACATATTTACAACAACAAGAGCAAACAGAGTTTGTAAAAGTTTTTCTTTATCACTTTCAGTTTATCAACTGAATTGCTTGAGGACAAGCAAAGGTTTAAGCTTGGGGGAGTTGATACATCTCCGTCGTATCTACTTTTCCAAACACTTTTGCCCTTGTTTTGGACTCTAACTTGCATGATTTGAATGGAACTAACCCGGACTGACGCTGTTTTCAGCAGAATTTCCATGCTGTTATCTTTGTGCAGAAACAAAAGTTCTCGGAATGAGCTGAAACTTCACGGAGATTATTTTTGGAAATATATAAAGTATTGGCGAAAGAATCAAGGCCAGCGGGCCACACCCTGTCCACGAGGGTGGGAGGCGCACCTGCCCCCCTAGGGCGCGCCCCCTGCCTCGTGGGCCCCCTGGTGCTCCACCGACCACAACTCCAACTCTATATATTCGTGTTCGGGGAGAAAAAAATCAGAGAGAAAGATTCATCGCGTTTTACGATACGGAGCCGCCGCCAAGCCCTAAACTCTCTCGGGAGGGTTGATCTGGAGTCCGTTCGGGGCTCCGGAGAGGGGAATCCGTCGCCATCGTCATCATCAACCATCCTCCATCACCAATTTCATGATGCTCACCACCGTGCGTGAGTAATTCCATCGTAGGCTTGTTGGATGGTGATGGGTTGGATGAGATTTATCATGTAATTGGGTTAGTTTTGTTAGGGTTTGATCCCTGGTATCCACTATGTTCTGAGATTGATGTTGCTATGACTTTGATATGCTTAATTCTTGTCACTAGGGCCCGAGTGCCATGATTTCAGATCTGAACCTATTATGTTTTCATGAATATATGTGATTTCTTGATCCTATCTTGCAAGTCTATAGTCACCTACTATGTGTTATGATCCGGCAACCCCGAAGTGACAATAATCGGGACCACTCCCGGTGATGACCGTAGTTTGAGGAGTTCATGTATTCACTATGTGTTAATGCTTTGGTCCGGTACTCTATTAAAAGGAGGCCTTAATATCCCTTAGTTTCCGTTAGGACCCCGCTGCCACGGGAGGGTAGGACAAAAGATGTCATGCAAGTTCTTTTCCATAAGCACGTATGACTATATTCGGAATACATGCCTACATTACATTGATGAATTGGAGCTAGTTCTGTGTCACCCTATGTTATGACTATTACATGATGAACCGCATCCGGCATAATTCTCCATCACCGATCCAATGCCCACGAGCATTTCACGTATTGTTCTCCGCTTATTTACTTTTCCGTTGCCACTGTTACAATCACTACAAAAACCAAAAATATTACTTTTGCTACCATTATCACTATTGTCATACTACTTTGCTACTAAATACTTTGCTGCAGATAGTAAGTTATCCAGGTGTGGTTGAATTGACAACTCAACTGCTAATACTTGAGAATATACTTTGGCTCCCCTTGTGTAGAATCAATAAATTTGGGTTGAATACTCTACCCTCGAAAACTGTTGCGGTCCCCTATACTTGTGGGTTATCAAGGACCCCTTAGTCCAGGACTCCCTCACATCATCCCGCAACTAACTCATTAGTCACATTGCTTGCAAGGCTTATAGTGATGTGCATTACCGAGAGGGCCCAGAGATACCTCTCCGATACACCGAGTGACAAATCCTAATCTTGATCTATGCCAACCCAACAAACACCTTCGGAGACACTTGTAGAGCATCTTAATAATCATCCAGTTATGTTGTGACGTTTGATAGCACACAAAGTGTTCCTCCGGTATTCGGGAGTTGCATAATCTCATAGTTAGAGGAACATGTATAAGTCATGAAGAAAGCAATAGCAATAAAACTGAACGATCATAATGCTAAGCTAACGGATGGTTCTTGTCCATCACATCATTCTCTAATGATGTGATCCCGTTCATCAAATGACAACACATGTCTATGGTTAGGAAACTTAACCATCTTTGATTAACGAGCTAGTCAAGTAGAGGCATACTAGGGACACTCAGTTTTGTCTATGTATTCACACATGTACCAAGTTTCCGGTTAATACAATTCTAGCATGAATAATAAACATTTATCATGATATAAGGAAATATAAATAACAACTTTATTATTGCCTCTAGGGCATATTTCCTTCAATATGGGCTTAATGGGCCAAAGGGGGAACACACCAGCCCACAAGGGGCGGGTGCGCCCCTCTCCCTGGCCACCGGCCCTAGGGGAAGGAAAGGGGAGGGTTGGACCCTCCTGCCTTTCCCTCCTCATGAGAGAAAGGAAAGGGGGCGCCACCTTCCCCTACCTTCCTCCCGCGCACAAACAAGGAAAGGGGGGCGCCAAGGGCAGGAGCCCAAGGGGGATTGGGCCACCCTTGGGGCGCCTCCTGCCTACCTCCCCTCACTACAAAAAAAAGACACGTTCGTGATGATACGTGTTTGTCACAGTAGGTCACGTTTTCTGTCATGCATGTACATCCATGATGATTTTATGACAGAATCAAGATAGTCATACATGTGCTATCGTAGAAGTGTTCCATGACATTACCAAAATTATCATCATGGAAGTGTTCACTTCCATGACGATAAATGTTGTGTCATGGAAGTGCTTTCGTCAAGGGTGACCGACACGTGGAATCCATCGTAACGGGTCGCTGTTAAGCTATCGGGTTCGGTTTTGGATCCGATAACCCGCTAACAGCCACGACCAATGACGATTTTCCACGTGTAAAATTCTCATTGGCCGACAAAACCACGTGTCAGCTCCGCGTCGGCACAGGTGTCACTCATCCAAGACTACGCTTATTTGACACCTATATCCTCCTCACTATGAAAGATAAACAAGCAGACAGATGACAGGTTTTGCACATATAAGTATCAGTGCTGACAATTCATCACATTTCTTACTGGCGAATAAAGTGACACAGTTTAAAATAGCATTAACACAATATGGTATTGTTCAGGTTAAGACATGGCAGGAAATGACATTGTGAAGGAGTTGGCAGCTTCACGACACCACAGGATTACAGATCAAGAACTCATAAGTATCAATGGTTAGTGTGCTGACAATTTATCCCATTTCAGATTGGCAAATAAAGAGATGGTTTAAATAATAGTAGAATGATATGACATTGTTCATAGTTAATACATTGCAGAATATGACATTGTGTTGTAGTGGGTAGGTTCAGCACCCCATTGGATTACAGATCAAGAACAGAAGCATACATGCTGTGCAAAAGAAGATCACTTGCTCTGTATAGTTTAATTTACATGGTATGAAGAAGGAACTTGGTTGTACAACTGAAAACTTAAATTGAGAAGGACAAACTTTTGTTTATGAACTACATAATAAACTTCAAACATGCAATTTGATGCAAACACCAAAAATAAACAGTTGTTGCAGTCATGCCTAACCAAATATACACAACAAAGTTTGAAGGCTTGAGAAGGACAAACTTACATTGTTGGTGAAGACAGGCTCTATAAAGCCCTTGTCCATGCTGATGGGGGGCAATTCAAGAAGTTTACCACATAATCTTCTTAATAAGCATTGCCTTTATTCTACATTTTGTTAGAGTAAAGATAGATGTGATAATATAAGAAAAAATGGAGAATATTTAAGATAAGATTAGAGTGATGCTACACAACCAAGTAGCTATAAATGTAAGTACAGCGATACAGGCAAAAGGTACAGCCAAGAGCAATGTAGAGCTAAAGTTCTTCAGGACCATCGGTGTTATCCAACCTTATGGTAAGAGTAAATATAGATCTGATGCGTAGAAAATGGAGGGCAGAGGAAAATAAGCTGCAGAGTGATGGTACATGAACAACTACCTATCAATATAAGTACACTGATAAAGGATAGCTGGTACTTACAAGAACAATGCAGAGCTAAAAAAATTCATTGGCATTGGATATATTCTACACTAATGTAACCATTCATACAGATCAGATAATTTGGAGCGAACAATTGATAAGCAAGCTATCATGTATACTGCTGTCACATAATGAACCATGTATGAATGCAAGTACAGTGATACAGGACAACAGATACTAACAAGAGAAAAGCAGCGGGCAGCATATTTGCGATATCCTGTCGTTCTTTTCAAATCGGAATTCTTCTTCGAGATGATTTCCTGCAAAAAAGATCCGTAAGGCACATGCGAAAAAGTAGAAGTTCAAATTGTCATGTGATATCACAGACAGTACCTCATCCTGGGAACAAGACCAGTGCATAACAAGGTTTTTCCATTCAATGTCTTCTAAATTTAGCACAGGAGACTTCACCAGAAATTCGTTTATAGACTTGCCATCAAAGTGTGATTTCCTCAGGTAACACCGATACTGCTGCAATGCTTCCTTGAAAAGTGCAAGCAAGCTTTGCTCGTCATGACTATCCAGATTGACCCTCGCCTACTTACAACAATGTAATGTAAATCGTTGATGTGTTCAATCAGCAGAAACAGGAAAATAATCACCATGAATAATAGCACTTACACGTAAGTGGGACAGGAAGATGTGAAAATGGTGTTTGTCTTCACTATAATCTTTCCATGATGGGAATATATGCACGTAGTCCCTAACAACATTGAAAGCATTGTCTTTAAAACTGGGAATAACTGGAATGGGGTTCCAATCTGCAGGAATTGGCCGTCTCTGCAGTTGGGATAGGTCTTCGGCCAGTGGACTTGTTGTACTTTTTGCTGGAGTGGGATTTTTCTGTGGTACAGCTGGTGCTATGGCAACTGAAATCGGCATACCTTTTGCTGGAGTGCAGGTCCTATGTGGTGGGGCTAGTGGTGTGACCAGTGAAGTATAGGTACAGTCTGCTGGAGTCGGTCCTACGTTCTGTGTCACTGGTTGTACAGCCAATATAAGTGGGGTGTTGTCTGATTTCTCCAGCACCACCACATTTTTCAAGGACTCTGCTGGTGCTCCTTCAGGTTCGGCAATCACCCTCTTCCTTGTTGATGTCTGATGCACAAGAACAGCATTTGAGCGAAAAAACATGGTATGATGACAGATGGAATATGTATTGATAATGGATGGGCATGGCATCTTGACATATATGATGAGTAAACTAAGCAGATGGCGGTGCCACAAAGTAGAAGAAATGCAAGACAACATATGCAAGATACGCGCAATCAATAAAACCTTGCCAAATTAGAACAGGCACCTTGATGGGTGAACAGGACAGGCCATCTGCCTATGACTCCTCGAGGTTAGAATAGTCATTAGGATCATATTCTGAACAAGAATCTACATGTGGGGAGCGTATGAATCTCATTGCATCTAGAATGGCACTCAATGCCTTGGTGCCAATTTTGTAAGTCGTTGTAGTGTTCCACAATATTCTTCTGATGCGCGGATTTTGATATTCACTGTAATTACGTATAATATCTGAGAACCATGAAAACATAAATAGTAGTGAGATTATCTTTGTAATGTAGAGGATATTCTAATATAGGGGCGCCCCTGTAAACCCTTGTGTGCTATCACTGGATTCTGATGAGAGAGCTCATGTGTGCTGTAATATGGTGCGTGCATTAATATAATCTGGCACAAGTACACAAAAAATAGGTTCCAGAAGTAAGGATAGTTGGCGGATGATAGGTTCATAATATACTGTATAGAGAGTTTATTGCCAAACCATGATAACAAGAGCGCACAGCAAGGCAGATCATAGTGTACATAAAAGGGGTACACCATAACCACGATATATAAATCGGGAAAGTGGAACTGGCTGGAAAATACGGTGTTGAATTGCCGCTACTAATTGAAAGCCTATCGATCACGTACAGGCCAGCTCTATCAGCTGTTGACTGCAGATGTCCCTGCGCCCCTTCCGGACAAGGAACATATTGTATGTACTAAATACAAAATAACAAAAGAGGAACATGTTAAAGAACAGAAGAGGAAGCATATTCTTGAGGTTCCGCTTCATTGCATACAATGTAGGTTGCCCACTCATGATGAATCACAGCGCCCACAGAAATGCAATTCCATGATGTATCTCTATATGTGGCCACATGCATTAGGAAAATCAAGTGGGAGCATTACCTGACCAATTAAATGTGTGTCTGTTAACTAATATCAGTATCATATCACAATTCGTATTTGAAGAAGTAAGATTTGGACTTATGATTGGTGTGTTGTTTAGCTTCAAGAGTGGAATGCTGCTAGTGCTGACACATAGCAGCTACACAGATCATAGTGTAGATATAACGGGAAAACCGTAAGCATCAGGAGTAAAATCAGCAAAGTGGAACTTGCTAGAATATATGTGCTAGTATTGCCGGTACGGCTAGAAAGGCTTCGGATACCAGCTCTCTTCAATTGAAGGTGCGGTACTGTTAATATCAGTGTAACTCTCAAAGGTGACATAGCTCCCCACATTTCCTTGCTAATCTTATAGGATACAAGTGGGCAGGCCACTACAAATCCTATTCCTATGTTTACAAAATCCTACGAATCAAAGAGGCCCGAAGAGTTCAAAGTGTCCATCACAACCGACTGTATAGACCTCTACACTGCAAATGTCCCTACTCATCTTCACTACAAGGAACATATTGTACTACTATCATACTCCCTCCGTTCCAAAATATAAGTCTTTGTAGAGATTTCCACTATGGATCACATACAGATGTATACAGATACATTTTAGAGTGTAGATTCGCTCATTTTGCTCCATATGTAGTGCATGGTGGAATCTATACAAAGACTTGTATTTAGGAACGGAGAGAGTACTTATTAAAGAAGAACGGAAGAGGAACATGCTAAAGAAGAGCAAGCAGATTTTCGATAATAAAATGTTCATTGCGCAGTGCCCACACATGATGAACCAGAGCGCATTATTAATGCAACTCCCTGCTATCTCTCTATATGTGGTGCACGTGCTTTTTGAAAGTAAATTAGGAACATTAGCTGACCAATTAAACGTTATCTGTTTTAGTAATATGAGCATCATATCAGATTCGTATTTGAGCAACGAGTTTGGAATTATGAGTGGCATGCTGTTTAGCTTGATGGATTGAGGAGCAATGCTAAGCAGGTACGATGATGGTACTGAATATAAAGGCATGTCTGCATGCAAGACGCGTGACTTTTATCATTTGGGTCAGTCGACCATTTCAGGCGGTTGGATGAAGATCCTACGTTTCCTAACCCTTCTTCTTCCTCATCTCTGATTCTTCCCGTACAGAACACTGCACGGTCCGTCGGCCGAACCACCGGCCCCCATCGCTTGTGTTCCTCCGCCACCCCACCCCCGCCCCCATATGCGTCCAGTTTTCTTCGTTCGGCGAGGCCCCACCACCGCCCCCACAACCACTATCCCCACCCGAGCCCTTCCTTCGCACCGGCGAACTCCGGTGAGCTCTCAAAAATCAACTGATCCAATTTTGAAATTTAGTCTACTGTCATTTAACTTGTGTGGAATATAAAAGGGGAAAACCATAAGCATTGCGAGTATAGTGTTGAGCGTGCCATTGCGGATCTGAAGGTACAAACCGGACAAAGGCAACTTCGCAACCAATGTTTTCTTTCAACTAGCAAGTAAGTGATGGACAAGAAATCAGAGTAAAGCAGTGGCGATCTATTTTCTTGCTGCGATAAATAAGTTAGCAGATATGAAAGAGTACCGCCTCTAGTGCGGCGCCGTGTATGCATCTGCTAAGAATTTGACGGTGTTGCGGTAGCGATGGCTGTCGGCGGCATGGAAGCAGATCTAGGAGGGTAGACGGTGGCGGCGGGGCACGATGGACTAGACGGTCGTAGGAGCGGCGCCGGCAAGGTGGACGACGGCGGGGATGAAGCGAGAGGACGGGATGCAAGGATCCCGGTCCGAAGGCGTGGATGAGAGAGGTCGATCTCTTGTAATGGTCGATGGCGTCGGAGTATCAGCTCCGGCATGGTGGAGGAGGACGGCGGTGGATGGGGTGGCGGACGGAGGAGGCTGGGGTGGAGAGGGTGTTTTGGCGCCTGATACGTCTCCAATGTATCTATAATTTATGAAGTATTCGTGCTATTATATTATCAACCTTGGATGTTTTATATGCATCTATATGCTATTTTGTATGATTTTTGGGACTAACCTATTAACCTAGTGCCCAGTGCCAGTTTCTGTTTTTTCCTTGTTTTTGAGTTTTACAGAAAAGGAATATCAAACGGAGTCCAATTGACGTGCCAATTTTTGACGATTTTTTATGGACCAAAAGAAGACCCCGGAGTAAAAGAGTTGGGCCAGGAGAGTCCCGGGGCGCCCACGAGGGTGGGGGGCGCCCCCCCCCCCAGGCGCGTGGGCCTGCCTCGTGGACGCCTCGGGCACCTCCTTTACGTGAGACCGACGCCAAAAATTCCTATAAATACAGAAACCTCGGAAAATTAACCTAGATCGGAAGTTCCGCCACCGCAAGCCTCTGTAGCCACGAGAAATCAATCTAGGCCCTCTCTGGCACCCTGCCGGAGGGGGCCATCATCACCGGAGGCCATGGAGGAGGATCCCGGAGGGGCCATCATCGCCATGAAGGCCAAGGACCAGAGGGCGAACCTCTCCCCATCTAGGAAGGAGGCCATGGAGGAGGAAGCACAAGGGGGAGAACCTCTCCTCCTCTCTCTCGGTGGCGCCGGAGTGCCATCGGGAGGGGAATCATCGCCGCGGTGATCGTCTTCATCAACATCACCATCATCATCACCATCCTCATCTCTTTTACGCGGTCCACTCTCCCGCACCCCGCTGTAATCCCTACTTGAACATGGTGCTTTATGCCACATATTATGATCCAATGATGTGTTGCCATCCTATGATGTTTTGAGTAGATATCCTTTGTCTTTGGGTTGATTGATGATCTAGATTGGTACGAGTTGTATGTTTTATTTTGGTGCTGTCCTATGGTGCCCTCCGTGTCGTGCAAGCGTGAGGGATTCCCGCTATAGGGTGTTGCAATACGTTCATGATTCGCTTATAGTGGGTTGGTGAGTGAGTGAAACACAAACCCGAGTAAGAGGGTTGTTGCTATGGGAATAAAGAGGACTTGATGCTTTAATGCTATGGTTGGGTTTTACCTTAATGATCTTTAGTAGTTGCGGATGCTTGCTAGAGTTCCAATCATAAGTGCATATGATCCAAGTAGAGAAAGTATGTTAGCTTATGCCTCTCCCTCATATGAAATTGCAATGACGACTACCGGTCTTGTTAACAATTGCCTAGGACAATTCCGCACACTGATCCACCATTATTCCACAATCGCTATTTATAATATATTCTAACTTTATGATAACAGCACCTACTTTTATATTTTAGCTCTCCGATATCATGCAAAGTTATCCTCTTCATACCCACAACGTAGTTTTATCTCTCGTTTCTAGTTGGAAGCAAACGTTCGGTATACGTAGAGTCGTATCAGTGGCAGATAGGGCTTGAGAGAATATTGATCTTACCTTTAGCTCCTTGTGGGTTCGACACTCCATACTTATCACTTCCACCTTTGGAAATTGCTATGATGATTCCCTTCACTTGGGGATTATCAAGCTCTTTTCTGGCGCCGTTGCCGGGGAGCAATAGCGTGGGGTTGATATTCTCGTGTGTGCTTGTTTGCTTTCTTCACTAAGTAGATTTTGTTTTTTCCTTTTTTTCTGTTAAGTTGTGGGTGAAACATACAAAAAAAATTAAAGAATTAAAATATAAAAAAAATTACTTGCCTCTCATGCCTAAAAAGTTTTTCAAAAAGAGAAGTGATTGGAAAGTTATGCATTGAAGAAGTGAGGGTCGACCTTGAGCACTTGTGTTCATGCTCACGGAAACAATGTAGATTTTTTCATGGAAGTTTCTCTGTAAATAATTATCCCCTTGTGTATATCCATTGTATTATAAAAATAATGTGCCAAGCTTTGGTTTTAGGATGATTAGATTGCTTGTTTACTATGTGCAGAACAAAAACAGAAACTTTGGCTGTAGTGCGTGATTTTACATTTTTTTTTACTGGAAGGTCAAATGGGTCTGAAATTTTTTGCACATTACTTCTCTAAAAAAATTCAAATTGTCAAATTTATTTCATAATTTTAGGAGTTACAGAAGTTTACTAAACTTCCAGATTACTACAGACTGTCCTATTTTTGGCAGATTCTGTTTTCCGCATGTTGTTTGCTTATTTTGATGAATCTATGGCTAGTATCGGGGGGTAAGAACCATAGAGAAGTTGGAATACAGTAGGTTTAACACCAATATAAATAAAGAATGAGCTCATTACAGTACCTTAAAGTGGTAGTTTGCTTTATTGTACTAACGGATCTCACAAAGTTTTTGTTAAGTTTTTGTGCATGAAGTGTTCGAAGAACGAGGAGTTACCGATGTGAGAAGAATAAAGAGAGGCAAGAGCTCAAGCTTGGGGATGCCCAAGGCACCCCAAGTAAATATTCCAAGGATACTCAAGCATCTAAGCTTGGGGATGCCCTAGTTGGTATCCCATCTTTCTTCTTCAACAATTATTGGTATACCTCGGTTTTTGTTTTGTTCACATGATTTGTGTCCCCTGTGTTTTTCTTTTTTCTTTAAGAACCATGCTAGTATGATATAGTCCTTCGTTGATTTATAGAATACTTCATGTGCTTCACTTATATCTTTTGAGTATGATCTTATAGAATTGCTCTTCGTGCTTCACTTAAATCATTTGAGTATGGTTTTACAGAATGCTTCGTGTGCTTCACTTATATATTTTGATCTTTGATATTGGTTAGTCTATATTAATTGTAGAATGCCCCATGAACTTCACTTATATCTTTTCGATTATGAATAATACTATCATCTAAAGCAGGTTTGGAAGAGTGTCAACTTTAGGAATTAGTGATCCCTCTATTCCGAATGAGAAGAATTTTGCTCATGTGAAGAGTAGTAAAATTTCTATGCTTGTAGATCATTAAAAGAATGCTTTATATGATGGCTATATTGTTGAACTCATTCATGATTATACTGAAAATTATTATGAGGGAGGAATATATGCTTGTAGGAGTTGCAATAATACCGAGTTTCCTCTCTATGTGCTTAAAGTTTTGAAGTTATACTTGTTTTGCCTTCCTATGCTAGCTGATTCTTGTTCCTATAAATTATGTGTTCACAAAATCCCTAGGAATAGGAAGTGGGTTAGATTCAAATATGATAGTCATATTCTTCACCATGCTCTCTTTATGTTTCAATTCTTATCTTTTATGTGAGCATCATTGAAATCATCACGCCTAGCTAAAAGGCATTAAAGAAAAGCGCTTGTTGGGAGACAACCCAATATTTACCCTTACTGTTTTTGTGTGTTTACATGATTAAGATACTGTATTAATCATTTTTTATAGCTTTTGTTTCAATGAAGTGCCAAGTAAGACCTTTGGGAAGACTTGGGTGAAAGTTAATGTGATCTTGCTGTAAAAAAAACAGAAACTTTGCGCGCACGAGATTAGCTACCATTTTTTACAAAAGAGTGTTTTTGAGTTGATTCTTTTTGAAGAAGATTAATAGACAAATTCCTCACGTCCACCAATTTATTTCATAATTTTTGGAGTAGCAGAAGTATGGTTTATGTTCAGATCATTACAGACTGTTCTGTTTCTGACAGATTCTGTTTTCATTGCATAGTTTGCTTGTTTTCTAGTTTCTATGGCTTATATTTCTCAATATAAATTGTAGAAATGATATGGTACAGTAGGCATTGTGTGAGAACAGTTATGAACCTTGTATTTGACAGTACCAAAGTGAATGGTTTACTCTTTATCATACTAACCTATCTCACGAAGTTCTGTTAAGTTTTGTGTGATTGAAGTTTTCAAGCTTTGGGTGAGATATCGATATGAGGAGAATAAGGAGTGGAAAGACCCTAAGCTTGGGGATTTCCAAGGCACCCCATGGTAATACTCAAGGAAGACTCAAGCGCCTAAGCTTGGGGATGCCCCGGAAGGCATCCCCTCTTTCGTCTTCAGAACTATCGGTATACCTTACTCGGAGCTATATTTTTATTCGTCACATGATATGTGTTTTGCTTGGAGAATATTTTCAATTGTACTTGCTGTTTGAATAAAATCATTGGATCTGAAATATTGAATGAAAAAGAATCCTCCCATGGCTAGTTAATTATTTTACTACTCGGTGTCCTTCACTCATATCTTTTGGAGTAGTTTGTCATTTACTCATGTGCTTCACGTATATCCTATGAGTAAATGGTTGAATGAATTGAATATCATAAATCTGAATTTATATATGTTTCATATACTTATAACATGGGGAGTAATGACTTCACACATAATAAGTATAGGTAGTAAACTTATTGAAAGTTAGCAAACGTAGAATTGGTCACTTGAACAATTCATGAAAGAATATTGAAGGAAGAGAGATTTCACATATAAATATACTATCCTGGACATCTTTTGCAATTGTGAGCACTCATTAAAATATGACATGCTAAAAGGTTGATGTCGGACAAGGAAGACAACGTAATGGGTTATGTTTTCTTATATCCGAAATAAAGTATATTGTCTTGGATCATCCAACATGGTGAGCTTGCTTTTCCCCCTCATGCTAGCCAAATTCTTTGCACCAAGTAGAGATACTACTTGTGCTTCCAAACATTCCTTAAACCAGTTTTGCCATGAGAGTCCACCATACCTACCTATGGATTGAGTAAGATCCTTCAAGTAAGTTGTCATCGGTGCATGCAATAAAAATTGCCCTCTAAATATGTATGATCTATTAATGTGGAGAAAATAAGCTTTATACGATCTTGTGATGTGGAAGAAATAAAAGCGACGGACTGCATAATAAAGGTCCATATCACAAGTGACAATATAAAGTGACGTTCTTTTGCATTAAGATTTTGTGCATCAAACCATAAAAGCGCATGACAACCTCTGCTTCCCTCTGCGAAGGCCCTATCTTTTACTTTTATCTTCTACCTTATGCAAGAGTCATGGTGATCTTCACCTTTCCTTTTTACATTTTATCCTTTGGCAAGCACATTGTGTTGGAAAGATCCTGATATATATATCCTCTTGGATGTAGGTTTTCATAAATTATTATTGTTGACATTACCCTTGAGGTAAAAGGTTGGGAGGCAAAACTATAAGCCCCTATCTTTCTTTGTGTCCGATTAAAACTTTGAACCCATAAATATCATGTGAGTGTTAGCAATTGTGAAAGACTATATGATAGTTGAGTATGCGGGATTTGCTAAATAAAAGCTCTGACATAGACCCTTCCTGAAAATAAGATGAATTGCAATTGTTTGATGATTAAGAGCACTGTTTGTTAGTTTTCAAGAAAGTTTATGATCTATACTTTAACATGTGAATAGCTTGTTACTTGATCATGAAAAGTTTTATGAAGATGAGCTACTGTTATGATACATAATGATGCTAGAAAAAGTGATTGGAACTATCATTGATGAAACTTATGCACTTGCTAGCATTCACACTTCATAAATTACTTCTTTTATCATTTACCTACTCGAGGACGAGCAGGAATTAAGCTTGGGGATGCTGATATGTCTCCAACGTATCTATAATTTATGAAGTATTCATGCTATTATATTATCAACCTTGGATGTTTTATATGCATTTATATGCTATTTTGTATGATTTTTGGGACTAACCTATTAACCTAGTGCCCAGTGTCAGTTTCTGTTTTTTCCTTGTTTTTGAGTTTTACAGAAAAGGAATATCAAACGGAGTCCAATTGACGTGCCAATTTTTGACATTTTTTATGGACCAAAAGAAGACCCCGGAGTAAAAGAGTTGGGCCAGGAGAGTCCCGGGGCGCCCAC
>NC_057799.1:378084005-378086676 GCF_018294505.1 Triticum aestivum | reverse complement strand
CGCCTCAGGCACCTCCTTGACGTGAGATCAACGCCAAAAATTCCTATAAATACAGAAACCTCGGAAAAATAACCTAGATCGGAAGTTCCGCCGCCGCAAGCCTCTGTAGCCACGAGAAATCAATCTAGGCCCTCTCTAGCACCCTGCCGGAGGGGGCCATCATCACCGGAGGCCATGGAGGAGGATCCCGGAGGGGCCATCATCGCCATGAAGGCCAAGGACCAGAGGGAGAACCTCTCCACATCTAGGGGGAGGCCATGGAGGAGGAAGCACAAGGGAGAGAACCTATCCTCCTCTCTCTCGGTGGCACCGGAGTGCCATCTGGAGGGGAATCATCGCCGCGGTGATCGTCTTCATCAACATCACCATCACCATCACCATCCTCATCTCTTTTACGTGGTCCACTCTCCCGCACCCCACTGTAATCCCTACTTGAACATGGTGCTTTATGCCACATATTATGATCCAATGATGTGTTGCTATCCTATGATGTTTTGAGTAGATATCCTTTGTCTTTGGGTTGATTGATGATCTAGATTGGTACGAGTTGTATGTTTTATTTTGGTACTGTCCTATGGTTCCCTCCGTGTCGCGCAAGCGTGAGGGATTCCCGTTGTAGGGTGTTGCAATACGTTCATGATTCGCTTATAGTGGGTTGGTGAGTGACTGAAACACAAACCCGAGTAAGGGGGTTGTTGCGTATGGGAATAAAGAGGACTTGATGCTTTAATGCTATGGTTGGGTTTTACCTTAATGATCTTTAGTAGTTGCGGATGCTTGCTAGAGTTCCAATCATAAGTGCATATGATCCAAGTAGAGAAAGTATGTTAGCTTATGCCTCTCCCTCATATGAAATTGCAATGACGACTACCGGTCTTGTTAACAATTGCCTAGGACAATTCCGCACACTGATCCACCATTATTCCACACGCGCTATTTATAATATATTCTAACTTTATGATAACAACACCTACTTTTATATTTTAGCTCTCTGATATCATGCAAAGTTATCCTCTTCATACCCACAACGTAGTTTTATCTCTCGTTTCTAGTTGGAAGCAAACGTTCGGTATACGTAGAGTCGTATCAGTGGCAGATAGGGCTTGAGAGAATATTGATCTTACCTTTAGCTCCTTGTGGGTTCGACACTCCATACTTATCACTTGCACATTTGGAAATTGCTACGATGATTCCCTTCACTTGGGAATTATCAGCGCCCACGGAGTAAGAATGGGGAAATGGAGGGAGAGAGGAAGGGGGAACCATGTCTTCAGGGCGCGCTTGTCTCAAATGCGAGGAAATTTACAAACTTAGCCCCCATTTAAAATTTCCTACATCACAGCAATATTAGTCGGTTGGGGATAGGACGGTAATCTCACATACACCGAATATTTGCCGATGAGAGTTTGTTTTTGGCGCCCACTGTGTATGAATCGGGGAGGGAGTCGATTTCGGCCGAGGAGACACTGTGTTTTGGCGCCCACCGTATGTGAATCCGGGTGAGAGGCGGTTATGTCACGTTTGAGTGAAATTACAAACCTAACCCTATCGAAACCTATAGAAATCGAGCCGATAGGCTTTGCGTGTCAGGGATAGGCAGTAATTTCCATCTCGCAGATTTTGGTTTCGGGCGGTTACTGCGACTTTCCCCGCTTCGTTCAAATTTTTGAAGAGCAAGAGTGCACGTTTACCGTGCCAACTCAATTCGAATCCAGTTTGTATTCCATTTTTGTTTGGGCAGGATCCATTTGCGATTGGAATAAAAGTCTATATACATCATTTTTTATATATACTTTCAAAAGCACAACAAAGAATTCTGCTCCTTTATATGTATATAATATGATTTTTTTGCGGGGTATATATAATATGATTTACAAGTACAATGATCTCAAAATCATAAGGTTGAATTCAAAAAAAAAACCAAATTATGTTCTACTAAAATGTACTCCCTCCGTTCCTAAATATAAGTCTTTGTAGAGATTCCACTAGGTGGACTACAGACGGAACAAAATGAATGAATCTACACTTAAAATGCATCTAAATACATCTGTATGTGGTTCATAGAATCTCTACAAACACTTATATTTAGGAACGGAGGAAGTATGGATCAGTAATACGTACATATTAAATAACATAGATGTGCGTGAATTCATATATGTATGCATGTTTGATAGATCAATTTTGGTTCGAGTATGAATTACATGTATCATCATCTCGAATTCAAATATTTGAATCCCTTTTATGTTGACTCATTTCACGCTCATCTCTCTCGCATGCTCCTTCATGTAGCTATCATTCTCTTTTCTCCAGCTCACCCGCACGCTCACTTCATGTTTCTCCTATCTTCGCAAACATGGTCTCTCGACATCTCCCTTGAGAAGTGTCACACTCTCCCTATCATTATACATTACACGGTTTTCATTATCTCGCACGTCTCTACCGTTCTCTGGTATCACTAGGTACCTAAGCTTTCTTTTTCACTGCCACACACACAGTCTCACTCGTCTTTCACTTTGTCTTTCTCTCTATGGGGTTCTCTCACACACCCTATATGTCTTGAGACATGACTCATACCACTAAAATTACTCTCTCCTGGAGACACAACATTTGTTGCGGTCTCCTTTCCGTCTCCATCCCAGTTATAAAACTGACATTATTCATTTGTTTACCG